>NW_007378358.1:52437-111518 GCF_000475195.1 Diaphorina citri | reverse complement strand
TACACTGAAATGTCTAGTAATTTTTGACGTTTCTCTCGCGCGTGTACCCCTGAGTTTGTGCTGGATTTTCCCACACAAATATAATAACAGATATCGTAAGGATTGGATATATCAAGTACCCTTGTTGATAAAGGAGGAGAAGGAGGAAGACGAAGAGAAATAATGTGGGTTTTGCGGCAGAGATTAATGTAACAAGATTCATGCGAGAAATGCGAGAATGGTATTGACAATCCGACCGTCTCGTCTCCTTTACTCCTTCTCGTTCTCCTTTCCTCTTCTTTTACCTCCTCCTCCACCTCCTTTTCTTCTCTTCTCTCCACCCTCGTTCTTATTCTTTCTCCTACTTCTCCCCTTCCCTTACTCAAAATAATTAGGTTGATGTACCTAATTATTAAATGTTACCTAACGATTCAAGGTAACTCTTCACAAGATAAATCTGAACTAATAGTGAATCTTCTTCAATTGCAGATCCCCCTATTGTTATGGTGAACGCCAGCAACTTGGTTGTCAATGAAACCAGCGACATATTGATATTCTGTACCTACGAAGCTAATCCTGCCACGCTCAAAATTTTCAGCTCCTAAATCTTCGCAGAGCATCCCTGTTTTAATTACATTTAGGATTTATCACCTGTTCTTTATTTATAAATTACTTTTTATTCCGACTTCACTCGTCAGGCTTGTGTTTAGGATTTTACTTTTCCAGCCCCGCCTACTGACATAGGGGCGCGAACATTGTTTCCATTTCCAGGTAAACTTCCCAAACAAAAAAACTTGGACTCTAAATAATGTACACAATGTTTGTAGGTACCTAGAAAACTTACCTAATACCTTACCTAATGAGTAGGCGAATATTCTGCATCTTTCGGACATTCCCTGTCTCCAAATTGTATTGAGCGAAACGCCGAATTATTTGAAGCAATGACTACTTTGTCAATCTAGCAAGTACATTGGTATTGGTACCAATCAAAGTACTACATACAAATACATCCATGATAGAGATAATGTCCAAAAAGTCGTCCATTTGTATTTCAAAATGTCAACGTTGGTCATCAGGTGCCCCTCTAATGAGTAAGTCCGTGTAATCCATGTTTGTTTTGGGTGGCCATATAACTCGGCTGGCAGGAAACACAGATTGTCTATTTAGACATAGATAGGTAGGTACGAGTATTATTATTTATTATTCTTTGGTATTACGTGTACTTATTACAACACATCACTTTAATGCATTACATTACATTCAAATGGGGTCTTTTCGTAAATTCCTGTGTGAGTGAGGAGTCCATTTAGGGCTACTGCAGATTACACTCCAAATGAATGATTAATACAGAATATTACAGTTTCTCTTAGTACCTAAGTAGTTTGATTGGTTCCGAGCTAAAGGTACGTTTCTTGATATGAACTTCACCAAAATCCATCTTCTCTTCCATCAAATGGTGAGTACAAAATTATTATTGTTCACAATCGTTCTATCTTTAGAAGAAGCTTTGATTTTTAATTAACTTTATTAAATTTTTACTCAAGTAGGTACCTATAGCATTACCTTTTCATTAACATTGAAAATAGAACTGTAGATTATGATTGAATCGAGAAAAAAAGTAAAAGTACAATAAAATCGAACGAAGAAGAGAAAATTTGTATAAAATAGAAAAAGAGTATTGTCGATTGCAATATTTTGCAGAATTTAAAGAACAGAGAAAAACATTACGGTCAGTCCTGAAATGCAAGTGCCTCGTCGTACTACTCGGGTAATTAGAAGAACCAGAAGATTAATTGAAGAGATGAGTACCTAAGTAGTTTGATTGGTTCCGAGCTAAAGGTACGTTTCTTGATATGAACTTCACCAAAATCCATCTTCTCTAAAGGTACTCACTGCATTATGTCTAAAATTTAAATGAATATACCTAGTAGGTATATTCATTAGTATTACCTACCCAGCTCATCCCTCAATCGGAGTACCATCATTTCCTAATTTTTGCGAAGAGTGTTCCGGGGCCAGAATACCCTGTAGGTACACAGTTTGCTGTGATATATCCTTTCTTTACACAAATGCGTTTCGAAAGCATAATTTTCCCCGAGTTGGAATAAAAAAATACTGATGTGCTGGGCTAGGATTGTTAATTACATTAGTTGAATTAGTTCTAATGAGTAAGTCCGTGTAATCCATGTTTGTTTTGGGTGGCCATATAACTCGGCTGGCAGGAAACACAGATTGTCTATTTAGACATAGATAGGTAGGTACGAGTATTATTATTTATTATTCTTTGGTATTACGTGTACTTATTACAACACATCACTTTAATGCATTACATTACATTCAAATGGGGTCTTTTCGTAAATTCCTGTGTGAGTGAGGAGTCCATTTAGGGCTACTGCAGATTACACTCCAAATGAATGATTAATACAGAATATTACAGTTTCTCTTAGTACCTAAGTAGTTTGATTGGTTCCGAGCTAAAGGTACGTTTCTTGATATGAACTTCACCAAAATCCATCTTCTCTAAAGGTATTGCTGTTGTGTATGATGGTGGTTTCGAACCAGTGTATTTCGGTTTTCCAATATCCAATATTGGCTAGAGTGAATTGATTCAATCCTCAGTCTTGGTTTTCGCTCTGGTGAGTCTACACAAAATAAATTCGTTCCAATGTTCTATTTTCAAAGTGATCTTTTCTTACTACATTAGAACTCCAACTCAACAATTGCCACTTACCTTTTGTACCATTTGCAACAAAGTCTTAACATAAGCACACGAATCTCAAGAAAACGTTTATTTTTGTGAGCGCCAAGACACAGAGACACATGAGGTAATAAATTTTCAGCTCCTGTAGGTACACAGTTTGCTGTGATATATCCTTTCTTTACACAAATGCGTTTCGAAAGCATAATTTTCCCCGAGTTGGAATCCTGTAGGTACACAGTTTGCTGTGATATATCCTTTCTTTACACAAATGCGTTTCGAAAGCATAATTTTCCCCGAGTTGGAATAAAAAATACTGATGTGCTGGGCTAGGATTGTTAATTACATTAGTTGAATTAGTTCTAATGAGTAAGTCCGTGTAATCCATGTTTGTTTTGGGTGGCCATATAACTCGGCTGGCAGGAAACACAGATTGTCTATTTAGACATAGGTAGGTACGAGTATTATTATTTATTATTCTTTGGTATTACGTGTACTCTCCAAATGAATGATTAATACAGAATATTACAGTTTCTCTTAGTACCTTAAGTAGTTTGATTGGTTCCGAGCTAACGGTACGTTTGTTGATATGAACTTCACCAAAATCCATCTTCTCCCGTCCCTTCTCCATTCCCTTTCTCTTGTCCACGCTTTCTCTTGACCATTTTGAAACCTTCATTATTTTTCTCCGCTTCCTCTTCCTCATTCCGATCTGAATCTCTGGCCTGTTCCTCGGAAGACTCCCCTCAACTTTTCATTCCACGTGTAGAAAAAATGTCCCGTTTATCAATATTTTCTGCGTAAGGATTGTGGAAAATGGAAGTCTGCTCTTGTTCGTGGAAAGGACCAGTCGTCCTACATCTCTTTCATCAATATCATCATATATGAAGTCATATTCCTCTATGTTTACATTTCCCCTCTCCCCGGAGAAGTTAATAATATTAACACTGTGGCTTTCATATTATATGAAACCCACATTGCATCGTATGCACTTATGTGTGCGTCAGTGTAATGTGCAACATATTTAACCAAAGCAGAAGGAAGCACTGGGGTTGCATATAGTACAAGAGAAGTGCATTTATTGCACAATGTAGGTTATTGTACAGGGTTGTAGCTTTGGACCTATAATATCACTCCATATTCATAAAAATATGGCTTCCGAAGCAGTAGCTACAGCTACACTGAAATGAAGGAGAAGACATCAAACAGAACGGAGTGGAGAGCTGTCAACCAATCCCAGGATTGAAGGAGATGATGATGATGATTATTAAAAAAATAGTCTGTTAAAAATAGATCTCGGGGAATCTTACCTGTGCCCCACATTCAAGTTTTTGACCCAATTTTACGGAGAGAAAAAGGAAATGGAAAAAATATGTTTCAAGCTTCCACATCATCATCCGAAGAAGATAGCATTTCCTATTTAAGTCGAATCGAGAAGAACTCCAGTGTTACAAGCGTACCGAAGAAAAGTTTTTGACCCAATTTTACGGAGAGAAAAAGGAAATGGAAAAAATATGTTTCAAGCTTCCACATCATCATCCGAAGAAGATAGCATTCCCTATTTAAGTCGAATCGAGAAGAACTCCAGTGTTACAAGCGTACCGAAGAAAGAAAAGTCAGAAAGGGAGCAAGAGATCTCCAGGGACCTGTTCAAAATGAATAGTAAGCTTCTCACACCCCATCATCCATCACATTGAACATTGGCATTGGACTGATATCGTTCCAAGTCTTCTGTGTTTATCTCTTTGGAAAACGGATTTGTACTTCTTTGCAATTCAATAAATTTATAAATTTGTATTTTCTTCATTCACCCAATAAAACATAAAGGAAAGCTTCAAGTATAGAAAATTTGTCTGACGCCCATTTTCCTAAGAAAGGAAAAAGAGAAAAATGAGAAACGAAGATCTCTATTTGTATTATGCTCATTGCATTTTGGTATGGTAATTTTTTCAGTCGGAAAAGAAGAATACTGGATGAGGAGGGAATGAAAAAACCGAGAGGTGTTTTAGTAGGTCAAATCTGGAGAATCTGATTTCACGTTTCAAAGGATGTTCTCCAGAATGGGAAGGAAAAGGGAAAGGGTATTTTCAGCTCCTAAATCTTCGCAGAGCATCCCTGTTTTAATTACATTTAGGATTTATCACCTGTTCTTTATTTATAAATTACTTTTTTATTCCGACTTCACTCGTCAGGCTTGTATTTAGGATTTTACCAGCCCCGCCTACTGACATATTTCAGGGGTGCAAACATTTTGTTTCCAGATGAACTTTCTAAACGAAAAACTTGGACTCTAAATGATATAAATTTATATTCGTAAGCACATAGACAACCTAATAAGCATTCTGCAGAGAATATTCTGCATCTCTCTGACATTCCCTGTCTTCTTTTTTTATTGAGCCAAACGCGGAATTATTTGAAGCAATGACTATTTTGTCAATCTAGCAAGAATATTGTTATTATTGATACCTATCTATCAAAATACTACATACATGATATAGGTGTAAAATTAGGTCCAAAAGGTCCTCCATTTGTATTTCAAAATGGTTTCATTTGTAGAAAAAATGTCATCATTGGTCATCAGGTGCCCCTTGAAATCGGCCGTTTTGCAAAAGAAATTGCAAATTTAAAAAAAGCCATTTTAATCATCAAAATTTCATCTACATGATGCCGTTTATTTCGTTCCTTAATTCCTAGCCGTTTCTGAGATATAAGCGTGGTTCGCAAATAAAGAACCACCCTGATTTGTTGTAAAGATATTTTTGTACGTCTATGAATTTCTTGGCGTAAAAAAAAGGATCTACAAATGGCAAGGGACCTGCTGTCGTACGTCCTCTAAATTGTTTCTATGAGACAGCCTAGTCCTCTATTAGAGAACTGATTGAATCTCGGTATTCTCAGCCCAATATATAATAGACATAGACTCCGTTCTGTTGAAAAGCGCCAGCCTAGTTAGCTTGGTGGGTGACGTGTCTGCCTTGTAAGCGCTAGGTCGCGGGTTAGATTCCCGCCAGGGGAGGATTTTATCCTAATCAGCCCAATATATAATAGACATAGACTCCGTTCTGTTGAAAAGCGCCAGCCTAGTTAGCTTGGTGGGTGACGTGTCTGCCTTGTAAGCACTAGGTCGCGGGTTAGATTCCCGCCAGGGGAGGATTTTATCCTAAAGTTCGTTCTCGGAATGGCTGGCTTTCTCCTATCCTGTCTTCCTTCTCTCTTCGCTTTTGGGACGACAAGACCTTATCAGCCATAGGTATGAGTGTCTCCCTTTTATTTCATATATTTTCCGTTAAGATCTCTCCTAACCAATAGGAGGCTCTTGTTACAATTGTTTACTTACACGTTAACAACATTCCTAGATAATATTGTCTTTGTAAACAACACACAGCCCGTGTTGTATTTAACTTGTTACAATTGTTTACTTACACGTTAACAACATTCCTAGATAATATTGTCTTTGTAAACAACACACAGCCCGTGTTGTATTTAATTATAATTTGTTGTAAAGATATTTTTGTACGTCTATGAATTTCTTGGCGTAAAAAAGTATCTACAAATGGCAAGGGACCTGCAATGTCGTACGTACTTGTACAAGTACCTAAAGTTTTACGGTGAAAATTATGTTAAGTTTGTGCAAATGCTACACAGTTACAAAAGTCACGGGTGAATATTTGTTATTTGTAAATGAGACTGGAAAGTTTCTCCCTAGCTTGGAGACAGGCAATACCCATGTAGAATATATTGGCAGGTCGATTTATCACCCCCCAGATTCCAGGGACCTGCAATGTCGTACAAGTACCTAAAGTTTTACGGTGAAAATTATGTTAAGTTTGTGCAAATGCTACACAGTTACAAAAGTCATGGGTGAGTATTTGTTATTTGTAAATGAGACTGGAAAGTTTCTCCCTAGCTTGGAGACAGTCAATACCCATGTAGAATATATTGGCAGGTCGATTTATCACCCTCCAGAAGTGCCTCTGGAAGTCAAAGCGTTGAATTATCTTCACAATGATCTCAAGTTTGTCGATGTTGCTACTAATGTTACTTACCAACCTACCTATAACTCCTATAAGTATGCATGAAGGGGGGAAGCAAAGAGATTTGTTGTTTGGGGAAATAGGTACTAAAAATAGACGTAGGTACTTGTGATAAATGACTTATACATGGGAGGCGATACCAATTTTTCGCAAGATCACAAAAATTAAAATGTACAGAGAGATATTTTTTAACTTTTTAAAGGAGTTCAATGACATTTGTGTGCTAATGCTGATATATTTCTTTCTGTTTTTAGGTAAGTGTTCATTGCCCAAGGGTTAATAATTATAGTCATCATGTTCAGACTTTGGTAAGTACCTAAGTACAAAAATAAATACTTAATAATAAATTTAATAAATTATCTTCTACCTATGTACCTATGTAGATATGTACCTAAAGGACGTATAACAATTTAAAGATTTTAAAGAATGCTTTGTTCAAGTTTTCATTCATACAATGCTTTATTGGATTATCACCCTCCAGAAGTGCCTCTGGAAGTCAAAGCGTTGAATTATCTTCACAATGATCTCAAGTTTGTCGATGTTGCTACTAATGTTACTTACCAACCTACCTATAACTCCTATAAGTATGCATGAAGGGGGGAAGCAAAGAGATTTGTTGTTTGGGGAAATACTAAAAATAGACGTAGGTACTTGTGATAAATGACTTAACAAATCTAATTGTGTTCTACCTCATGGGAGGCGATACCAATTTTTCGCAAGATCACAAAAATTAAAATGTACAGAGAGATATTTTTTAACTTTTTAGTAGTTCAATGACTTCTGTGTGCTAATGCTGATATATTTCTTTCTGTTTTTAGGTAAGTGTTCATTGCCCAAGGGTTAATAATTATAATATAGTCATCATGTTCAGACTTTGGTAAGTACCTAAGTACAAAAAAAAATACTTAATAATAAATTTAATAAATTATCTTCTACCTATGTATGTAGATATGTACCTAAAGGACGTATAACAATTTAAAGATTTTAAAGAATGCTTTGTTCAAGTTTTCATTCACACAATGCTTTATTGGATAGGTATGCAACATTTTGACATGTGCTACACTGCAGCAGCTGTTCCTACTTTTGACTTTTCAAGGTGGATAAAAGGTAATAAAAAGTGGTTATGTTTTCAAAAATTTCAAATCTCCAGAGAAAGTCTTGAAAAATTTCCCGCATATGTTTCTTTAAGTCGAATCACAAATTAAAGAGAAAAAAAAACTTTGAAAAGTAAATTTAAATTATTATTTTTTTTTAATTTATTTTCCGAGCATTTTTTATAGTCTATTTTTCATTCATTATTCTTTTCATTTCGTATTTTTGAAAACGCATCAAGGCATTCTTTATGAAATTAAAAAATTAAAAGAGAGAAAATCAAATTATGTCGTTACAAGAAAAATTTCCATAATATTTTGGACATAATATTATTTCGTGCCCGCATTTCCCTCTCTCACTCCTTTTTTTTAACGCGGTGATAAAATTGCCAGGAAATTAAAAATTTAGATTGAGTTCTCCAAAGAGGAGGCACTTGAATTATTCAGAAAGCTTAAAGCATCTAAACATAGGTACCTCCTAGCTGCTCATAACAGGTAACTGACTTCAGAAAAAGGCAACTGAGTACCTTCAGACATTGAGATGATGACCTCTTTTCCTCATACTTACCTGCACAATGTTGAAATTTACAGCTAGTTTAAAAGAAAAAGTTTTATAATTAGTGAAATAATTAAATAATAATAAAATGTTCATTGTTCACGACAGTGAGTAAGGTAGCTTTGTTACCTCAAACATGTCAAAAGTATTTTATACTTTCTATTTCCTCACACTTTTCTAGAAGGTTTACCTAAGAGACTAATTTAACCCTGTTAGATGATTTCAGCCACCTTTTTTGTACCTAGGTGTATATGGAAGAAAAAACAATCCACGAATCCCAAATTTTCAAATTTGCTCTTAATCCTACTCAAATCTCTCTATTCGAAAGTCAATTTCAGTTAAGTATATTAAATAGGTACCTACCTACTAATATCTATTTATTTATTTTTACCTTAAAGTGAAGGATTAAAGAGAACCTACTTACCTTAATATTTTAAAATAATATTAATAATCCTTTTAAAAAAATGACTTTTTTTTTCATACAAAAGCTCCGGGAACTCGGTGAAAAGTTATGAAAAATAAATATTGGAAATCCTATAGAATATAATCTTTTAATGGAGAGTAGAGAACACAAGGGAGTTGTGAAATTGAAGGAAGGATATAGGAAGGACCAGGAAAGAGGAAAGAGGGTGTCAGGGGGTTAAAAATAATATTATTGAAAATATTTAAACACATCTGCCTTGGTATTTGACTGTGCTAGCCCACTCACTTAGATATAACACTGTCGCTGTCCAACTTCTGACACCAAAGATCTTTCTAAACAGGAAAAGGTACTCTCATTATGCCATCTCATCTAAAAGATTAAGTCACTACATTTAAGGGTGATCTTTCAGTTAGGTTTTCAAGACTGGTTTTACTAAATGTAAATTAGAAATTCAATAGCAGCTTAAAGCATCTAAACATAGGTACCTCCTAGCTGCTCATAACAGGTAACTGACTTCAGAAAAAGGCAACTGAGTACCTTCAGACATGAGATGATGACCTCTTTTCCTCATACCTGCACAATGTTAAAATTTACAGCTAGTTTAAAAGAAAAAGTTTTATAATTAGTGAAATAATTAAATAATAATAAAATGTTCATTGTTCACGACAGTGAGTAAGGTAGCTTTGTTACCTCAAACATGTCAAAAGTATTTTATACTTTCTATTTCCTCACACTTTTCTGGAAGGTTTACCTAAGAGACTAATTTAACCCTGTTAGATGATTTCAGCCACCTTTTTTGTACCTAGGTGTGTAATGTGTATATGAAAGAAAAAACAATCCACGAATCCCAAAATTCATTGTTCACGACAGTGAGTAAGGTAGCTTTGTTACCTCAAACATGTCAAAAGTATTTTATACTTTCTATTTCCTCACACTTTTCTAGAAGGTTTACCTAAGAGACTAATTTAACCCTGTTAGATGATTTCAGCCACCTTTTTTGTACCTAGGTGTATATGGAAGAAAAAACAATCCACGAATCCCAAATTTTCAAATTTGCTCTTAATCCTACTCAAATCTCTCTATTCGAAAGTCAATTTCAGTTAAGTATATTAAATAGGTACCTACCTACTAATATCTATTTATTTATTTTTACCTTAAAGTGAAGGATTAAAGAGAACCTACTTACCTTAATATTTTAAAATAATATTAATAATCCTTTTAAAAAAATGACTTTTTTTTTCATACAAAAGCTCCGGGAACTTTAAGTATATTAAATAGGTACCTACCTACTAATATCTATTTATTTATTTTTACCTTAAAGTGAAGGATTAAAGAGAACCTACTTACCTCAATATTTTAAAATAATATTAATAATCCTTAAAAAAATGACTTTTTTTTCATACAAAAGCTCCGGGAACACGGTGAAAAGTTATGAAAAATAAATATTGGAAATCCTATAGAATATAATCTTTTAATGGAGAGTAGAGAACACAAGGGAGTTGTGAAATTGAAGGAAGGATATAGGAAGGACCAGGAAAGGAACACGGTGAAAAGTTATGAAAAATAAATATTGGAAATCCTATAGAATATAATCTTTTAATGGAGAGTAGAGAACACAAGGGAGTTGAGAAGTTGGAGGAAGGATATGGGAAGGACCAGGAAAGAGGGTGTCAGGGGGTTAAAAATAATATTATTGAAAATATTTAAACACATCTGCCTTGGTATTTGACTGTGCTAGCCCACTCACTTAGATATAACACTGTCGCTGTCCAACTTCTGACACCAAAGATCTTTCTAAACAGGAAAAGGTACTCTCATTATGCCATCTCATCTAAAAGATTACAAGTCACTACATTTAAGGGCGATCTTTCAGTTAGGTTTTCAAGACTGGTTTTACTAAATGTAAATTAGAAATTCAATAGCTATAATACCGCGATAATCTGTCCTATTTTCTGGGGGAAAAATGGATAGTATTTTGGAACAACTATCAGAATATTTTTCTTGGTTGCAAAATTTCCCAATTTTTTTCCTCTTCCTGTGGAAAAAGGAGACGAAAAAAAGGAGAGAGCACTCGAAAAATGGATTTGATTTTGAATAAATAGCAAAGGCATTGTTGGGGGTTTATTATTTAATATTTCCCTTCTGTTCGGCGCAGGGGGAAAAGATAATAACCCCAAGGCACGACGAATATTTTTCCCTCGGATTTTATTCCGAGCATGAAATCTGGTTATGTTTGCGATTCCCCTCCAATAAAACTATTAGGACGTGTCTTCAGTAATCTTTGTCTGCTCAGAGAAGGAGAGGAGGGAAGAAACGGAAAGTAGAGATCAAACCCAGTGACGAAATCCCGATTTTTTTTTTTCATATTTTTCTTTTGTGTATAGAAAGAAGGGGATCAATGTGAAAATAAGAATAGGTACATACTAAATTTTCGATTGTTGAGGATTGGCTGACGCACTATGTAAACCTTCAATAGATTGCATAAGTAATGGCTTAAATTTTGATAAATTTGGAAACAAACGTTGTCCTATATCTCTCAGTCAAAGCCAGACAGACGCTTGTATGTTTAACATCTGTACTGTACGTTATACGTTACAAAGAAGGTCAAAGCCAGACAGACGCTTGTAAGTTTAACATCTGTACTGTACGTTATACGTTACAAAGAATTCTTTATAGTGCCTTCCTTATACGGCCTATCAGCAAATCTTCAGACATTGTTTGAAGTTTTTCCGTCAAAGCCAGACAGACGCTTGTAAGTTTAACATCTGTACTGTACGTTATACGTTACAAAGAATTCTTTATAGTGCCTTCCTTATACGACCTATCAGCAAATCTTCAGACATTGTTTGAAGTTTTTCTTTGACGTGCAAACCCTTTTTGTTCTTTTTATTCGAGACACTTGTTGACTATCACCATGTCATATCTAACACCCACACCTGTCTGATTGACTCAGATGTCTGCATAGGATATATTGCACGCAACTAGTGATGTTAAACACCATGTCATATCTAACACCCACACCTGTCTGATTGACTCAGATGTCTGCATAGGATATATTGCACGCAACTAGTGATGTTAAATACCTACGTCTTTTTCAAAGACGTCTTTAACATGTTAGTGTTGTTGTTTCCATCATAGACGGCATTTTTATAGAAATGAGATCATTCCTCTAAATTGTTTCTATGAGACAGCCTAGTCCTCTATTAGAGAACTGATTGAATCTCGGTATTCTCAGCCCTAGGACATTTAAAATTTAAATTATTTTATAGTAATTAAGTTTTTTTTTTTTCAGTTGATAAAAAACCTTGAGTCTCATTGTTTCAGGTATCTCACTCTGTCTTTTCTTGTAACCCTTCTCCTTGTCACTTCGGTCTGAGGGACATATGTACCTAGTATGTAGTACATACCTAATCCATCAGTATTCATATACGATTACAAATATCTTCAACAATGAGTAGTCAAGCCCAATTTTATTGTAGATGGCTACGTATACCTTTCTACAATAATTCAATGTTTGGTCCATCATGTAGATGAAATTTTGATGATTAAAATGGCTTTTTTTAAATTTGCAATTTTTTTTTTGCAAAACGGCCCATTTTTTGCCAAATACCGGTCACTCTTTGAAATTTTGATGATTAAAATGGCTTTTTTTAAATTTGCAATTTCTTTTGCAAAACGGCCCATTTTTTGCCAAATATAAGTCACTTTTATGGGACCCCCCCTTTTTTATTTAATTTTTGGAATCAGCATAAAATTTTAATTGAAAAAATGTATTCACTCGAAAAAATTTGCTCTACAAAAAGGAGACGAAAAAAAGGAGAGAGCACTCGAAAAATGGATTTGATTTTGAATAAATAGCAAAGGCATTGTTGGGGGTTTAAAAGCGGATTTTTTCTCATTCAGTTTCGTAAGCTCACCTGGAAGGTAATAAAGTAGGAACGTATCAGGTATAACGGTGTTACACCAAGTTAAGCACAGTCCAACGTGGTCCCTACTTGGATGGTAGATTTTCAAACTGTCCTGTCTGAATCAACTAGAATCAGTTTCACTTCTCTTGACGGTAGAGAAAAAATGAAATCGTTAACAGGAGAGAAGGCTAAATTTGATAACAGTTCTATTAATCACCCATACAGGAAGGTGTGTGTGAAAGCTAATCAGAGCGTTTGAGGGGTCCTCAAAAAGACTTTTTTGGCATGTGAGATAGATAAACCCCTACCACACCATACCTTCCAGGAATTAGCCCCTGTTAGTTATGTTTGACACAGAAAAGAGTGTACAGACGTAGAAAAGTACAGGAGAAAAAGAAAAATACTTACATTAAAATATTTTTACACATAAAGAAACGGCCATAAAAACGTAAAATAATATAAACATGAAAGGGTCTCTGGGACGGGCTTTTTTGCTGAATGCTCACTCCAGCTTGATGAAAGCTTTTGTTGAAATAAGCACGGCACAGTGAAAAAATTATTTGTGTGTAGTTGTGTGAGCCTTTACAATCATTTTTCCGCTCTGATCACAAGCTGAGAGCACTTGTGTAGTTAGTGACTGTGGAAATGTTTTATTAGTCTGGTACTGATGGCAGTTTCTACAGTACATAATGAGCTATGTAGCTATGTAACTGTAGATAGACCATATAACTAACAGGGGCTAATTCCTGAAAGGTATGGTGTGGTAGGGGTTTATCTATCTCACATCCCAAAAAAGTCTTTTTGAGGACCCCTCAAACGCTCTGATTAGCTTTCACACACACCTTCCTGTATGTGTGATTAATAGAACTGTTATCAAATTTAGCCTTCTCTCCTGTTAACGATTTCATTTTTCTCTACCGTCAAGAGAAGTGAAACTGATTCTAGTTGATTCAGACAGGACAGTTTGAAAATCTACCATCCGAGTAGGGACCACGTTGGACTGTGCTTAACTTGGTGTAACACCGTTATACCTGATACGTTCCTACTTCATTACCTTCCAGGTGAGCTTACGAAACTGAATGAGAAAAAATCCGATTAGCTTTCACACACACCTTCCTGTATGGGTGATTAATAGAACTGTTATCAAATTTAGCCTTCTCTCCTGTTAACGATTTCATTTTTCTCTATTGTCAAGAGAAGTGAAACTGATTCAGACAGGACAGTTTGAAAATCTACCATCCAAGTAGGGACCACGTTGGACTGTGCTTAACTTGGTGTAACACCGTTATACCTGATACATCAGACAGGACAGTTTGAAAATCTACCATCCAAGTAGGGACCACGTTGGACTGTGCTTAACTTGGTGTAACACCGTTATACCTGATACGTTCCTACTTTATTACCTTCCAGGTGAGCTTACGAAACTGAATGAGAAAAAATCCACTTTATTACAGACTGAAGTCACTTCGCTAGAATTGTGCAAGCTGCAACTTTTGGATTTCATTAAATTTAAAACTTGAAAGTTCAGATATTGCAGTATCCACTTATGTACGTCTCTCTCTCTCTCTCTCTTTCCTTCTCTCTTTCTCTCCCTCCCTCTTTTTAAAGAAATTTTCATCCAGGTTCCTAGGTTATGTTAAAAAGAGACACAAATAGGAGCTCAAAAGAGTGGAAGAAAGGAAGAGGAAAAAAATCGCTCGCTCTCTCCTTTTCTTCGTATTCCTCTACTTCTCTTTCATCTCAATTTCTTTTCTCAGTATATCTATGAACCTATGTCTGTTTAAAAAATATCGCTCGCTCTCTCCTTTTCTTCGTATTCCTCTACTTCTCTTTCATCTCAATTTCTTTTCTCAGTATATCTATGAACCTATGTCTGTATAAAAAACCTGGCGTTTTAAAGAGCTGAACTTTTGCTGTTACTGCTGCTCAGAAACACTAGTTTCTAAAAGAATTAGTACAAGTTCAAGAGAAAGAACAACTGAAAGTTGTTTGAAAGAGGATAAAACCTTAATCCCTGATTCCTAGACTCTCAGATATAAAGGACTCATACACTTCATCTCTTGCTAACTTTGAAAACCTAGTTTCCCTTTGCTTTTGCTGCTCAGAAACACTAGTTTCTAAAAGAATTAGTACAAAGTTCAAGAGAAAGAACAACTGAAAGTTGTTTGAAAGAGGATAAGACCTTAATCCCTGATTCCTAGACTCTCAGATATAATGGACTCATACACTTCATCTCTTGCTAACTTTGAAAACCTAGTTTCCCTTTATTAAAGAATAATAAAAGTAAAAATGAAACAGAACCAAAGTTACTTCATCTTGGTGTTACCAACATATTGCACTAGTCATAGTGTACTTGGAAGGTGGTATTTGAGTTTGCTGTTTCTGAGATACATTTATAATAATAATAGACTCTTGAGTGGAAGGCAACCACTAGGCGAGGTTAACGCCTTAGGCGTTCTCTACCACCTAACTCTTAGAGCTCCATTATTATGTGGTCAAATTCTCAAATAAATGAGGATAAAATTCCATACCTCGGCTGGGATCGAACCCACGCCCTCCTGATTACCAGGCGAGCGTCTTGACCACTACGCCACCGAGGCATTTATGTACTCAGTCTTTCAGATTCTCCTGTCACTGTCGTAAAGGTATACCTACTTCCTAGGTCTACCAAATGCTGTTAGTGTACTGAAAATTTTGAGCCCACTCCGGGACCCAAAATCTTCTTTCTCATCATTTTTTCTTTCATTCTCCTTCTTCTCCCCCCTGGTTTCTCTATTCTTTTTCCGCCGAGAACAAAATCAATATAAAAAAACCTCGGACCCGTAAATTTCTCCAATCCAAACTTCTTGCCAAACAATTATGTCAACGTAATAATGAAGAGGTGAGAAACGGGAGGGAGAAGGGAAAAGGTACGAAAATAACCGAGGAGAAAGAAGACGAGGAGGGGGGGAAGAGAAAGAGGAGGAGAACCTACTTCCTAGGTCTACCAAATGCTGTTAGTGTACTGAAAATTTTGAGCCCACTCCGGGACCCAAAATCTTCTTTCTCATCATTTTTCTTTCATTTTCCTTCTTCTCCCCCTGGTTTCTCTATTCTTTTTCCGCCGAGAACAAAATCAATATAAAAAAAACCTCGGACCCGTAAATTTCTCCAATCCAAACTTCTTGCCAAACAATTATGTCAACGTAATAATGAAGAGGTGAGAAAAACGGGAGGGAGAAGGGAAAAGGTACGAAAATAACCGAGGAGAAAGAAGACGAGGAGGGGGGGAAGAGAAGGAGAAGGGGGGAGGAGGAGAAGGAGGTCATTAGCAGAAAAAGGGATCGGGGATTATGGGGTGCAATAAATTTTATTAGACAAATTAGCTAAAACTTTGGACTGAATTCAACAGAATTTAATAGGTTAATATACCCGTAGCTACCTAGAGTACCTACCTAGCTTTGTGTTGAATGCCAGTGCTCCCTGTGTGTGAGGTTCCTGCATAAGTGTTTTTGCACATAATTATTGTTATGGCCACGACTCTATTAAACTTAATGGGGTGCGAAATTACGACTGTGAATGTAATAGCTGCTAGTTAAAAACTTGAGTTGGAAAACACTGTTCTAATTAAATTTATTTTTAATAAGGTGCCAATTTATTTTGGACCCGAGTACTTAGGGATGAACAAAAAAAGTCCCAGTATTATTGTGTTTTCTACATTTAAGCAGGTACTACTGTCTATTAGAAAAACAAAACTAAAAGTAGTTTTACGTTCGGACTTCTCCTTTAAAGCATTTTAGATAGGCTTTTAAAGTAACGGACTTTTACAGTATTTTCATTAGAGGTCTGACTTAAAATACAGAAAAAAAATCGAGGCAGTAGAGGAAGCATAAGATAATAATTTCTCTTCCAACATGTTGCAATTAGATAAATGTAATTATTACGAATTAAAAGAAAAAGGGAGAAAAAGGGATTTGAAGAAACACTAAACAACTAAACATAACTAGTAACAATACAATAAGAAATTAAAATACTAATAACTTTGAAAAAAATTACTTCATTAATTTAGAAAAGTTTTCAGTTAATTACTATCGAAAAACTTTAAGTGAAAAAACTCTTTTCTTATAGGAAACGCTTTTTAAAAAGAAATAAAATTTTCCTCTTTCTCGGAGAAAGAAAATTATTAATTTTACGAGTATGAATAAAAATAAAAGAGGCTCTGAGTAGGACATTTAAAATTTAAATTATTTTATAGTAATCAAGTTTTTTTTTGCAGTTGATAAAAAACCTTGAGTCTCATTGTTTCAAGTATCTCACTCTGTCTTTTCTTGTAACCCTTCTCCTTGTCACTTCCGTCTGAGGGACATACCTAGTATGTAGTACCTAATCCATCAGTATTCATATACGATTACAAATATCTTCAACAATGAGTAGTCAAATCCAATTGTAGATGGCTACGTATACCTTTCTGTAGCAAATAAATAAAATTACAATGTGTCTGTCTTGAAAATCACAAGCACATTTCTCAGGATGTATGAAAAGAGAGAGAGAGAGAGAGAGAGAGAGAGAGAGAGAGAGAGAGAAAGGGAGAGAATACTGAGTGTGAGTGTTGAAATTCTGTAAAAAAGAGAGAAATAAAGATGAAAGCACATAGAGAAAGGGAAATGTGCATACTAACATAACTAACACATTCAAAGAAGAAAAAAAAAAGTAATTCCATACAGGAAATTTGATTTTCGTCGAATTTTTGAGCGTTAAAAAATTGTGATCATTGTGCACAAAGTACGACTGCTTGTACTTAAGGCTGTGGTTCCTTTAGATGCGTGTTCCTGGCATCTAATAGATTTACAGGCCAAATTCTGAATGATCTATCTGCCCTAACGACAGTAGCTAGACGTATTAAACCTACATATGTACTAAAGACATGACATACTAAACTACTAAAGTGAAGAATGAAATGCTAGAGGAATAGTAGGCTTGGCACTACATATTTATAACTATGAATATGTATCTCATAAAATCCATTAATATTTCCCCCACCTCATCCCTACTTTATTCCCAGAACCCTCTAAAAGTTCCCCCATCTTGTCCCTCCCTTGATGTCATCTATAAACTATTTCCCAAAACGTCACACAAACTCTCCATACCATTTTACCAATAATATTCCAGATGTACATATGTTGAGCTGTAATTTATTCGTATTTTCAGATTACACTTTGGTCAAATGAGCAAAAATCCCAGGAAATGAGAACAAAATTAAATGTAGCATGCATGTATGTACATTGTACGTTTGGTGTGTGCTTGGTATGTGAAATATATGGTGTCGGAATAATACTGGATGCCTCAAATATTCAAATGTCATCAATCGTGAACGTTCATTTCTAATCGTATAGCGGAAAAACTTGACAGTCATCCTGTAAATGACAGAAATAATCCCCCAATGTTTCAAAATCAGACATTGTTTTCGCGAAAGTTATGGCGTTGTTTTAAACTGATGTATGAGAACATATAGCTAATGGACAAAATGGACTGTTGAAGTATGAGAATAAATGTACATTGCTAGTTAACAAAATATATTGATGTACAAGTATGAGGGGGAACATGTTTATAGTAAATGGACAAAATATATTTAACTACTACTAAGACCGTAATATTTTTAACGATAACATTTTTTCCTTGTTTTCACTAGGCAGTCGGTTTTTGCATGGTTGGATCCTTACTAGAATAGAATGAAGAATGACTTCTTGAAAGATACGTCATGTATTGACACAGCACTGTGTAACTACTGGTACCCTGGAAAGTACATAAGCAGGACCTGAGATTCCAACCTAGGTTACACCAGACACGCCTCTTTCCCTCCCACGATGACCTTTACACAGTTGAGGACTTGAGCAGTGAAAACTGAAAACCCAAAGCTAATTGCAAACACAAAAGACGACATCTTGGCTTATTCAAGTTTTCTGTGTTAATGTCGGTGAAAGCTTCAGTTGCAGAGGTTAATTAGATCATACACTTTTCATAAGAAAAAGAATAATACAAACAGGATTTGAAAACGTACAGATATACGAGAAGAAGGCAGATTGGAACGAATTCCTATGGGTCGTTTCAATGGTCTTGTTTGCATTGCTATCAACATAGCTTTTTTTCTTTCGTTTTTAAAAGCTTCTTCAGTTCTATAGGGCGTTTGTCTTATGAAATGCACCGACGCTCTTTCCTTCTTTTGTTTCGGGTTTAAATACTTCAGGGTCTCTTATAGACTCCCTGGAGTTCTCCTTTCTACTGAGACAACCTTGAGTGTAGTTTTGGGTGGCATCGCGTTAAGCATCAGGACTGCACAGGAGTAAATATCATAGTCAATCAAGTAGTCATGTCATTTTAGTTTTGCAAAAAAACTCGTCTGAATAGTCCTCTATGGCCAGGATTTGAACCTGTAACCCTCGGATGAAAGTTGCTGACCACATCATCACGAAGGCTCAGCTTGTGAAATGTGAATCCTTCTCCTCCCTTTTCATCTTTCTTTCTTTCTTTTGTTTTTATTTCCTTAGTTATATATTAGCACTTAGATCTTCTCTTCTGTTTGTTCAGGACTGCACAGGAGTAAATATCATAGTCAATCAAGTAGTCATGTCATTTTAGTTTTGCAAAAAAACTCGTCTGAATAGTCCTCTAGGATTTGAACTTGAACAGGATTTGAACCTATAACCCTCGGATGAAAGTTGCTGACCACATCATCACGAAGGCTCAGCTTGTGAAATGTGAATCCTTCTCCTCCTTCTTCATCTTTCTCTCTTTTGTTTTTATTTCCTTAGTTACATATTAGCACTTTTATCTTCTCTTCTGTTTGTTTTTCCGATCATTCTATTTCGTTCATTCATTATCAGATTATCACCATTACAAGTTCTGAGAATCGAAGAGCTGCTGTGTGCTTTTTTTCTTTCTCTCTGATATTCTCAGTCTTGCAATATTTTCATCTTGTCCCACAGGACTTGCGAGTAATTCTTTATCTTTAATTTCTTTCACTTCTCGCCCTACTCTCTTCTTTACCTTCGGTCTTTTCTCTCTGGGAGATAGAAACGAGATAAAACTGAAGAACATTGCAATGGACAAGGCTGGTAACCTTAAGACCTTCAAACAGATGATCTTGACCAACTGCAGTTGATAACAGGGATGTTTTTCATGATAATTACCAGATTTACCTTAGAACGTTTCTTTAATAATTCATGAAAAGGATTGCCCTGAGAGCCTGAGACCTGTCCAACTTATTTTCAAGTTATACATATTTTACGGATGGAGTACCACAATTCATAAATGATCGAATCCGTCCATGTCCCTAGAATGTTTTTAAATACCTACACCTTCTTTTACAGACGAAAATCCAATAGCTCCGGTTTTTAATATCCACCTCAAAAGTATAAATAATAAAATATGAAAGAAAACCCCGCGAGTACAACAACATGAAGTAGGGAAAATTCTTCTTTTTTACTTTTTTTTTCCTTCTAATTTTCCTCATAATTTATGGCTCACGCTTTAGAAGCCATTTCTTTCACCTGTGACCAAGCCAGAGCACTTTGTTCAACAAAAGAGTTAAAATGCATCTCCATAAAGCCAACCATAAGATAACAAAAGAAAACACGGACCAGGTATTTCACCTTTATTATTTCTTTCACAGCATATACACACGCCAAAGCGGGCAGTTTTGATAAGTTGTTTTGAAAGCAGCTTTGGTTCATACCTATACTTCATATTTTTTATACCCGGGTCTATATCGGAATGCAATGTCATATTTAGAATATGTCCATGAATTTAACAAAAGAAAACACGGACCAGGTATTTCACCTTTATTATTTCTTTCACAGCATATACACACGCCAAAGCGGGCAGTTTTGATAAGTCGATTTGGTTTTTACGGTGTTTTGAAAGCAGCTTTGGTTCATACCTATACTTTATATTTTTTATATCCGGGTCTATATCGGAATGCAATGTCATATTTAGAATATGTCTATGAATCTACTTCGAGCCTGTCAAAGCTATAGGTATAGGAGTTAAAAAAGTAAAACCCCCAACAACCATGATACATTTGCCAGTGGAGTCTGGTTCAGCCAGAATCCATCACATAGAATTGGTACCGATTTATTTGAATTATTTGTTTGATTCATCTCAGCAGAGCTCAGCATAAAATGAAACGTATAAAAAATTCTACTCGTTTAAAGAAGTCTTCAGTAATCTTTGTCTGCTCAGAGAGGGAGAGGAGGGAAGAAACGGAAAGTAGAGATCAAACCCAGTGACGAAATCCCGATTTTCTTTCATATTTTTCTTTTGTGTATAGAAAGAAGGGAATCAATCCAAAAATAAGAAATTCCGAGCATGAAATCTGGTTATGTTTGCGATTCCCCTCCAATAAAACTATTAGGACGTGTCTTCAGTAATCTTTGTCTGCTCAGAGAGGGAGAGGAGGGAAGAAACGGAAAGTAGAGATCAAACCCAGTGACGAAATCCCGATTTTTTTTTTCATATTTTTTCTTTTGTGTATAGAAAGAAGGGAATCAATGTAAAAATAAGAATAGGTACATACTAAATCTTCAATTGTTGAGGGTTGGCTGACGCACTATGTAAACCTTCAATAGATTGCATAAGTAATGGCTTAAATTTTGAAACTTAAATTTGGAAACAAACGTTGTCCTATATTTCTCAGTCAAAGCCAGAAATTATAATCCTATGTTTAATAGAAAATAGGAACGCCTACGATTCTACATTATTTGTGTTGTTATTTATTAAAATATATCTTTGTAATAATTTGTTTAATTGTAATATAATTCCATGTTGGTAAATTCGGACCTCCGCTAATCATTGTGATATTATTGGTATTTCATTCCTCTAAAATTGACATCTCCACTAATATGAAACGAAATTATAATCCTATGTTTAATAGAAAATAGGAACGCCTACGATTCTACATTATTTGTGTTGTTATTTATTAAAATATATCTTTGTAGTAATTTGTTTAATATGTAATATAATTCCATGTTGGTAAATTCGAACCTCCGCTAATCATTGTGATATTATTGGTATTTCATTCCTGTAAAATTGACATCTCCACTAATATGAAACTCTGTGGAGCTTGAACAACGTTATATTAATTTGTATAATTTTACAAAGTATTTCTTTCTTCATCAAAGACTTTTTCTCGAGAGCTTTCAAAGAATTAGTCGTGTGCATGGAAACGCATAATAATGTTAAATATGAAACTCTGTAGGTACCTACAATCCAGTTGTACTCGTATTATTGAGAGACAATTTTATTGTCAACCTTTAGATACACATCTTCCTTTACTTAAACACTTTGAGCTCAAGAGGAAGTAAAACTTGAAGGCCAACCTGAAAGCTTTTGATTTATTTATAATTAAATTTATTTAGGCGAAACACTAATCCTTGAATTTTAATTTCCCGATCAATAAAGAGTAAGAAATCCTCGTGTACTTTGAACTTAGAAGCAATATCTTATGGCCATGGCCAGGACAACAATCAGAGATTAAATTGTTAAAGTTTAGCTCTGGGATTAAGCACTGTAGTTGGTTGATTTCAAAATGGTCAGCCAATCAGATTTGATTAACCCAGATCGTGGCAAACTTAACTATCTTTAGATGGGAGAAGGGTATGTTCAACTATCGCTAGATGGGGTATGTTTTCTATTTCGTCTTAAGATCGGAAGTTTGGTGGTTGTTTCATCGTAAAAGAATGTTCGTGATAACTTTGGATTAAGCACTGTAGTTGGTTGATTTCAAAATGGTCAGCCAATCAGATTTGATTAACCCAGATCGTGGCTGGATTAAGCACTGTAGTTGGTTGATTTCAAAATGGTCAGCCAATCAGATTTGATTAACCCAGATCGTGGCTCTGGTCATTAATATAATCGTGGTCATCAGTTATCACAGTGGCAATTGACATTGAGGAGGTTCGGGCTCAATTACCAGGGGGTTCTTAGTGTTTTACCTTTGTGTTTCGGTCCTTATGTTCTGTTCAATGCCTTCACTAATACTGTATTGGCACCCACTAATACTGTATTAATGGGTAATTTGCTTAACCTTAGTGTTTCGTGGAGGTCGTGACGAATTTGCTGACTGTTTATAGGTAAGTAGGTACCTGCCGTTTCGGTCCTTATGTTCTGTTCAATGCCTTCACTAATACTGTATTGGCACTCACTAATACTGTATTAATGGGTAATTTGCTTAACCTTAGTGTTTCGTGGAGGACGTGACGAATTTGCTGACTGTTTATAGGTAAGTAGGTACCTGCTTCTCAACATTATATGTTGCACAACAAGAAAAGTGCATCTTCCCCTTTGATCTATCAGTGAATATTTGTTTTAATTGACTAATGCAAAAGAATCCTACATGGCAGGTGACTATATGGTCTGCCTCATAAAGTTGAAATAAATCCTCCTCCTAACCCATTAGGATGAAAACGGACAAAACATAAACTTGCCCGATGAAAGGTTAAGCAAAGTCTAGCCTGACGGAATAAATACTATCAGAAACTCACAAACAACATCGGTACAAAAAAAAATCCCACAATAGAACACCTAGCCACAATAGCCCGGGCTCTCACCTTTTTCAAAGGATTCCTGTCTCTCCCACTCTCCACTATATCTTTTTTCAATACTGGAGGGACTTTTTCTTCTCGTTTTGACACAGAAAAGAGTGTACAGACGTAGAAAAGTACAGGAGAAAAAGAAAAATACTTACATTAAAATATTTTTACACATAAAGAAAGAAAAAAAAAAAATCCCACAATAGAACACCTAGCCACAATAGCCCGGGCTCTCACCTTTTTCAAAGGATTCCTGTCTCTCCCACTCTCCGCTATATCTTTTCTCAATACTGGAGGGACTTTTTCTTCTCGTTTTGACACAGAAAAGAGTGTACAGACGTAGAAAAGTACAGGAGAAAAAGGAAAATACTTACATTAAAATATTTTTACACATAAAGAAACGTTTCGGTCCTTATGTTCTGTTCAATGCCTTCACTAATACTGTATTGGCACTCACTAATACTGTATTAATGGGTAATTTGCTTAACCTAAGTGTTTCGTGGAGGACGTGACGAATTTGCTGACTGTTTATAGGTAAGTAGGTACCTGCTATAAATAGGAGGTTCTTACCATAAGTACCTAAGAAGGTAAAAGTGGAGCTTTTTCTCTCTGTCTTCCAAAGATAAAAAAAAAAGAAAATTTGCAAGATTATGTTGGGTAAAGTGGGACAGAGAGAGATAGAGAGAAGGAGTGGGTACCTGCCATAAATAGGTGGTTCTTACCATAAGTACCTAAGAAGGTAAAAGTGGAGCTTTTTTTCTCTCTGTCTTCCAAAGATAAAAAAAAAGAAAATTTGCAAGATTATGTTGGGTAAAGTGGGACAGAGAGAGATAGAGAGAAGGAGTGAGAGAGAGAGAGATAGAGAGAGAGAGGGAGGGGAGCTGCATACACATAATGTAGCAATAATTTCCTTGTTCTGTGATTTATGGCGGGTTCAAGCATTTACTTATGTTCTTAATGACATCCCTCCTCCTCCTTCCGTCTGTTCTTTCTCTCTCTCTTCTTATTCCTAATCTTCTGTTTCTCCCTCGCTCCTTTTCTTTATCTTCCCTCTCTTCTTTTCTTTCTTTCTCTCTCTCGTTCTGTGATTTATGGCGGGTTCAAGCATTTACTTATGTTCTTAATGACATCCCTCCTCCTCCTTCCGTCTGTTCTTTCTCTCTCTCTCTTCTTATTCCTAATCTTCTGTTTCTCCCTCGCTCCTTTTCTTTATCTTCCCTCTCTTATTTCTTTCTCTCTCTCTCTCTCTCTCTCTCTCTTTCTTTCTTTCTTTTCTCTCTCTCCATTCTAAATATTGTGCTTTTTGTCTGTCTTGAAAATCACAAGCACATTTCTCAGGATGTATGAAAAGAGAGAGAGAGAGAGAGAGAGAGAGAGAGAGAGAGAGAGAGAGAGAAAGAAAGAAAGAAAGGGAGAGAATACTGAGTGTGAGTGTTAAATTCCATACCTCGGTTGGGATTGAACCCACGCCCTCCTGTTTACCAGGCGAGCGCCTTGACCACTACACCACCGAGGCAGGTTATACATACATACCTAATGCAATCTAGTATCCGTAATATTTTGCACGTCACCAAGAAAACCGCCTGACTAAAATTTCAACTCATTATCTTCAAAAAGAGAACAACACTGCTCGACATATTTTTTGATATTAAAAAAGAGAGAAATAAAGATGAAAGCACATAGAGAAAGGGAAATGTGCATACTAACATAACTAACACATTCAAAGAAGAAAAAAGAGAGAAATAAAGATGAAAGCACATAGAGAAAGGGAAATGTGCATACTAACATAACTAACACATTCAAAGAAGAAAAAAAAAAGTAATTCCATACAGGAAATTTGATTTTCGTCGAATTTTTGAGCGTTAAAAAATTGTGATCATTGTGCACAAAGTACGACTGCTTATCGATGTTGACATCGATGTTTTTGTTCCGATGTATCGATGTTTTCAAAACATCGATGTCGATGTCCCAACCCTATTGTACTTAAGGCTGTGGTTCCTTTAGATGCGTGTTCCTGGCATCTAATAGATTTACAGGCCAAATTCTGAATGATCTTTGCCCTTAAGGAAGAGGAAAACAAGCCAAGTTAATTTTCAAGTCCTTAAGCAAAAACAAAATTTTCTCTCGTTCTCGAGAAAAAAAAGATAATTATTCTTTTGCCCAGAAATATTTGGGGAAGAATTTGAGGGAGGCAATAATTATAACCCTCTTTCTTCACGCGGTTTTTGACGTAAGATTGTGGGATGTGGCGGGGACCCGAGGGAAGTTTTTATCATAATTGCTGTTAAAAAACTTGTGAGCTTTTTGCAGAATGTTTTTCTGGTTTGTTTGATCTTTGGTGTTAAAAATTTTATTTATCCCCCAAAAATTAACTTTGGAAGTATAGGTACTTAACAGTCTTAACACGTACCTATATTCCTTTCGAAAACGGAAACGATTTCCCCTCTTCAAGATGGCGGGTCATATTGTGGATTTCCAATGGTTTAGTACAGGTACTACCACTATTACACCAAAGAGGTGAAATAAACATCAGATCAGAAGAGAGGGAAATCGTCTGAGCTTTCGAAAGGAAAATGCGACATTACTTTCTAGCTAGTCTCTCATGAGTCAGGTTGATGGTATCCACAAAGCCATACTACCAAAGTAAGGTTCTAAGAATTAACGATTTCATAGCCTATTACGAGTATTATCATAATTGCTGTTAAAGAACTCGAGTCAAATCAATGGCCCTCCAAACCACTCCAGTACTAATCAATCATCTTGGTAGACACCAGACATTAATCCTAGAGTTCAATGATGTTCTTCTTTTTGAAACTAATTTAGTAAAGCTTGGCAACCACTGTAATAGTATATGTACCCTAGTCCCTAGCAGGTATCCTCAACACTTCTACCTCTCTGCACAAAGTACGACTGCTTGTACTTAAGGCTGTGGTTCCTTTAGATGCGTGTTCCTGGCATCTAATAGATTTACAGGCCAAATTCTGGATGATCTATCTGCCTTAACGACAGTAGCTAGACGTATTAAACCTACATATGTACTAAAGACATGACATACTAAACTACTAAAGTGAAGAATGAAATGCTAGAGGAATAGTAGGCTTGGCACTACATATTTATAACTATGAATATGTATCTCATAAAATCCATTAATATTTCCCCCACCTCATCCCTACTTTATTCCCAGAACCCTCTAAAAGTTCCCCCATCTTGTCCCTCCCTTGATGTCATCTATAAGCTATTTCCCAAAACGTCACACAAACTCTCCATACCATTTTACCAATAATATTCCAGATGTACATATCTACTGCCCCCATTCCTTCAGGACTTTACGTTGAGCTGTAATTTATTCGTATTTTCAGATTACACTTTGGTCAAATGAGCAAAAATCCCAGGAAATGAGAACGAAATTAAATGTAGCATGCATGTATGTACATTGTACGTTTGGTGTGTGCTTGGTACCGTCAAATGAGCAAAAATCCCAGGAAATGAGAACGAAATTAAATGTAGCATGCATGTATGTACATTGTACGTTTGGTGTGTGCTTGGTATGTGAAATATATGGTGTCAGAATAATACTGGATGCCTCAAATATTCAAATGTCATCGTGAACATTCATTTCTAATCGTATGAACCACTCCAGTACTAATCAATCATCTTGGTAGACACCAGACATTAATCCTAGAGTTCAATGATGTTCTCCTTTTTGAGACTAATTTACTCCAGCTTGGCAACCACTGTAATACTATGTACCCTAGTCCCTAGCAGGTATCCTCACTAATTCTACCCTAGTATCCTCACTACACTCCCTTGATGTCATCTATAAACTATTTCCCAAAACGTCACACAAACTCTCCATACCATTTTACCAATAATATTCCAGATGTACATATGTTGAGCTGTAATTTATTCGTATTTTCAGATTACACTTTGGTCAAATGAGCAAAAATCCCAGGAAATGAGAACAAAATTAAATGTAGCATGCATGTATGTACATTGTACGTTTGGTGTGTGCTTGGTATGTGAAATATATGGTGTCGGAATAATACTGGATGCCTCAAATATTCAAATGTCATCAATCGTGAACGTTCATTTCTAATCGTATAGCGGAAAAACTTGACAGTCATCCTGTAAATGACAGAAATAATCCCCCAATGTTTCAAAATCAGACATTGTTTTCGCGAAAGTTATGGCGTTGTTTTAAACTGATGTATGAGAACATATAGCTAATGGACAAAATGGACTGTTGAAGTATGAGAATAAATGTACATTGCTAGTTAACAAAATATATTGATGTACAAGTATGAGGGGGAACATGTTTATAGTAAATGGACAAAATATATTTAACTACTACTAAGACCGTAATATTTTTAACGATAACATTTTTTCCTTGTTTTCACTAGGCAGTCGGTTTTTGCATGGTTGGATCCTTACTAAATGTACATTGCTAGTTAACAAAATATATTGATGTACAAGTATGAGGGGGAACATGTTTATAGTAAATGGACAAAATATATTTAACTATTATTAAGACCGTAATATTTTTAACGATAACATTTTCTCCTTGTTTTCACTAGGCAGTCGGTTTTTGCATGGTTGGATCCTTACTGGAATAGAATGAAGAATGACTTCTTGAAAGATACGTCATGTATTGACACAGCACTGTGTAACTACTGGTACCCTGGAAAGTACATAAGCAGGACCTGAGATTCCAACCTAGGTTACACCAGACACGCCTCTTTCCCTCCCACGATGACCTTTACACACTTGAGGACTTGAGCAGTGAAAACCCAAAGCTAATTGCAAACACAAAAGACGACATCTTGGCTTATTCAAGTTTTCTGTGTTAATGTCGGTGAAAGCTTCAGTTGCAGAGGTTAATTAGATCATACACTTTTCATAAGAAAAAGAATAATGCAAACAGGATTTGAAAACGTACAGATATACGAGAAGAAGGCAGATTGGAACGAATTCCTGTGGGTCGTTTCAATGGTCTTGTTTGCATTGCTATCAACATAGCTTTTTTTCTTTCGTTTTCAAAAGCTTCTTCAGTTCTATAGGGCGTTTGTCTTGTGAAATGCACCGACACTCTTTCCTTCTTTTGTTTCGGGTTTGAATACTTGGGGGTCTCTTATAGAGTCCCTGGAGTTCTGCTTTCTACTGAGACAACCTTGAGTGTAGTTTTGGGTGGCATCGCAATGAAACCAAATTCGCATCTTCTACCCATGTACAACAAGTGACAGTATTTTCAGCAGCGGAAAAATTCAAATTAAGATTCTCGCAACAATTGTAAAATACACAGAAAATCTCGTACAAACTATGTGGAAAGAGGAAACTACCTTTAACACTTTATTTCTTTCTATTTCCCTACTTTTCCCGAGGCTTTTCCTTTCTTATTACAATTTTCTTCTTTCAGCTCAAATTCTCAAATTCTGAAATCAAACCATTTTTCTACGACGGAGAAAATCAAACGAGCAACAATTTATATCTCTCTTCTTTTATGACTTCTCTTTGGATGCATGAAACCAAATTCGCATCTTCTACCCATGTACAACAAGTGACAGTATTTTCAGCAGCGGAAAAATTCAAATTAAGATTCTCGCAACAGACCTCGTTTAGTTAACAAGATGAGGAAATGAAAACTGTTTAACGGGCTGAAGTTTGACTCGAAACATTGGCCCAGAGAATACCGTCTTAGAACTACCCTCGTTTATACCTCAAGTCTCTTTGACCTCTGTACATAAAGTTCCTCGTACATATCGCTCACCTACTTGGATCTTCAAGAGGAAACCCCGCACATAATTAATTTTGTCTTTACAAATGTGCAACATTATGTTCATGTTGCTGGGATTAATGTTTTCTGCATGTATGTCCACTTTGATAGCTTAACCTACTCGTGTACCTACTTGGGAAAGCGATAAGTAGGTAGGTATGTGCAATGTGCATACAAATATAGGTATCCCTACTTGCTAAGCTTGGACTCAGTAGATACTTGGGCTGTTAACCATGCGTATGTTAGTACTCAAGATTTGTACTTCGTAGGAAAGTTTTGTTTTTCTTTACAAATGCGAGAAAGCTTTGTGAAATGGAAATCCGCATAGCGAAATGTTAACTGGAAAACTATTTTCTTCTCCTGTGCTCCAATTTTTTCCCATGTTTTCCTTCACCTTTGAGTTTTTCTTTGTTTTTTGTTGGTAAAGGCTGCATTTTATTACAGTTGCATGTGAACCATGTAAAATTAAGTTGGCCAATTTGGAAAAAGCAAAACATAAAGTGTGCAATGCACACAAGTTTTCAAATTAAAACACAACTCTGTAGAAAGCACGGGGCACAGTGCTCTTTAAGTTCTTTCCTCTTGGTACTTCCTCAAGGACGGTTTGTTGTAAGCGTTTGACACGACCAACCTGAGATTGTTTCCCTAGAACGTAAGAAAATTGTACTCGTGTAAGTTGTCTATATGTATGTTGTATATGCATACTGTGTTAATATGTTTATGTATTTAGTACAAGAGATATGAAGAATGAATTTCGTGATCTCCAAAGAATGAATTTCGCGAGCTTCACGAAATCTTTTTTGGTGATCCGAAGATACCTACGATATCGATGTGTGTATACCTAGTTTGACGACCTTTTATAAATTGATATACATTGCATACCTAATGAACGAAATCTTTTTTGGTGATCCGAAGATACCTACGATATCGATGTGTGTATACCTAGTTTGACGACCTTTTATAAATTGATATACATACATACCTAATGAAATCTAGTATCCGTAATATTTTGCACGTCACCAAGAAAACCGCCTGACTAAAAATTTCAACTCATTATCTTCAAAAAGAGAACAACACTGCTCGACATATTTTTTGATAATAATGAGCATTATAAATAAGAACTCCAAAAATTGCCCTTAAGGAAGAGGAAAACAAGCCAAGTTAATTTTCAAGTCCTTAAGCAAAAACAAAATTTTCTCTCGTTCTCGAGAAAAAAAAAAAAGATAATTATTCTTTTGCCCAGAAATATTTGGGGAAGACTTTGAGAGAGGCAATAATTATAACCCTCTTTCTTCACGCGGTTTTTGACGTAAGATTGTGGGATGTGGCGGGGACCCGAGAGAAGTTTTTATCATAATTGCTGTTAAAAAACTTGTGAGCTTTTTGCAGGATGTTTTTCTGGTTTGTTTGATCTTTGGTGTTATAAATTTTATTTATCCCCCAAAAATTAACTTTGGAAGTATAGGTACTTAACACGTACCTACATATATTCCTTTCGAAAACGGAAACGATTTCCCCTCTTCAAGATGGCGGGTCATCTTTTGGATTTTCAATGGTTTAGTACAGGTAATACCACTATTACACCAAAAGAGGTGAAATAAACATCAGATCAGAAGAGAGGGAAATCGTCTGAGCTTTCGAAAGGAAAATGCGACATTACTCTCACTCTTTCTAGCTAGTCTCTCAGGAGTCAGGTTGATGGTATCCACAAAGCAATACTACCAAAGTAAGGTTCTAAGAATTAACGATTTCATAGCCTATTACAAGTATTATCATAATTGCTGTTAAAGAACTCGAGTCAAATCAATGGCCCTCCAAACCACTCCAGTACTAATCAATCATCTTGGTAGACACCAGACATTAATCCTAGAGTTCAATGATGTTCTCCTTTTTGAGACTAATTTATTCCAGCTTGGCAACCACTGTAATAGTATATGTACCCTAGTCCCTAGCAGGTATCCTCACTGATTCTACCCTAGTATCCTCACTACTTCTACCTCTGCAAGGGTCACTATACAAGAGGGTGATGCTAAACATTTATGACCCATGTTTATGACATACGGTACCGGTGCATCAAGAAGGACTCGGGCTATTTAGTACGAAGTACATTGTACCCCCCAGCCCTATCTATTTAGTACTAACATTTATGACCCATGTTTATGACATACGGTACCGGTGCATCAAGAAGGACTATTTAGTACGAAGTACATTGTACCCCCTAGCCCTAGCTACATATTTAGTACGAACATTTATGACCCATGTTTATGACATACGGTACCGGTGCATCAAGAAGGACTATTTAGTACGAAGTACATTGTACCCCCTAGCCCTATCTATTTAGTACAGTACGATATGTACATTGTAACCCCTAGTTATTACTTTCCAAATCCTTGATGGGTGCACCGAGCTTTTCACTCCTCCAAACCCAGACTTTAATATAAGGTCCATAGGAAAGTATCGTCTCCCTAATAGTTCCTTTTGATATTTCTTCCGGACTCCTGTGTTCAAGAGGAGACAAAGATTTTGTAAGGACCATTCTTTAATGACCTTTAATTTCAGAGAGTAGTGTATATAACATTATAATTCAATGTTGGCACACTCTAATAAATATTAATTTATATCGGAATGCAATGTCATATTTAGAATATGTCTATGAATCTACTTAGAGACTGTCAAAGCTATAGGAGTTAAAAAAGTAAAACTCCCAACAACCATGATACATTTGCCTGTGGACTCTGATTCAGCCAGAATCCATCACATAGAATTGGCACCGATTTATTTGAATTATTTGTTTGATTCATCTCAGCAGAGCTCAGCATAAAACGAAACGTATAAAAGATTCTATTCGTTTAAAGATTTCAAGCACCATTTTCTTCATAAACACACCTGTCTTGACTTGAACAACGTTATATTAATTTGTATAATTTTACAAAGTATTTCTTTCTTCATCAAAGACTTTTTCTCGAGAGCTTTCAAAGAATTACTCGTGTGCATGGAAACGCAAAATAATGTTGTTTACATTAACATTTTCTTCTCATGTGCAACATTATGTTCATGTTGCTGGGATTAATGTTTTCTGCATGTATGTCCACTTTGATAGCTTAACCTACTCGTGTACCTACTTGAGAAAGCGATAAGTAGGTATTAGGTATGTGCAATGTGCATACATATAGGTATCCCTACTTGCTAAGCTTGGACTCAGTAGGTTCTTGGGCTGTTAACCATGCGTATGTTAGTACTCAAGATTTGTACTTCGTAGGGAAGTTTTGTTTTAATTTTCCAGGAAACCCTTGAGCAAACGTTTCCATCTGTTCACGAGTTTTGATTTTTTTCTTTTCAAAATTTCTCTCTACCGTTCAGTTTTGATTTCTCGTATTAACGTTGTTCTATGTATTGTACTCAAGTATTTATGATGATCATTAAAAAGTTCAATTGAATAGCTTTCCAATGTTAGCAAAAGGCTGTTTGTATTTTGTTCTTGGAACAGAATCTATCAGAATGTATATCTTTACTGCTTAGCGCCTACTTCTCACATGAAATTGTCCTGCATAATTCATTTTCCAAGCAACAATGACTTTGGTTAATATCAGGATGGGTGACTATCCGATTTTTACCAAATTGTTACAGTCGCGTCCTTGAACTGCAGCTGACCAAGATATTCAGCTACAAATCTCTTGTGTAGTTGTTTCTTTACTTGTTGCGAATGCTTCAATTTCTTGCTCAAGTCAGATGAAGTAATGAAGTCATATTCGGGGACTCCGGTGTCCTCCAAGTCATGTAGGAACATACTGGGTGTTATACAGGACAAATCTGTTGCATTGTTGGAGACGTATGTCAAGGGGCGTGCATTTATCACTGATTCTACTTCACACAACAGTGTCTGGAGCTCTACATAGTTTACTGAGGTACGTCCAAGAACACGACGCAACAGATTCTTCATCAAACCGGTCAATCGCTCCCACCACCCCCCCCACCATGGTGCTGTAGGAGGGTTGAAGCGCCACTCTATTCTTCTAGCCGAACTGTAGTTTGCGATCATGTCCCAGTCAAGTTGTGCACACAGATTGTCAAAACCGGTAAAGTTAGTGCCACAGTCACTATACATAATGCTAGGACGTACCATTTCCCGATTTTGAAAATTTGGACCGATTGCAATACTTTCATTACTAGTATAGCTCCGCTATACTGTAGTAATAGAAAGTAAAAAAAAATTCAGAGAGTACCTAGGTACTTATCTATGTATGAATTATACAAAATTCGAATTGGTATTTTAGTTAGCAATATTGGTTGGTATTCCTATTCCAGTATAATCATTTTAATTTAAAATAGGTAATTATGGACCTGTGTAGTCAGTAGGTCAGGTAAGTCATCCATGCAGATATCCATTATAGACCGAGTTTCCAATCTCGGAAGGAGCGTGGGGAATATGAAATGATAGGTATTCTGCTAGTATAGCATAATTATGATATTAACTCATCAACGTTGAGGGTGGTTTTATTCTGTTAATCACATCATCCCTAGTGCTCTTCAAGCCTACATTCTGCAGAGTCTCCTCTAACTATGTTTACATACTCGTATCAAATGACCCCTCAGCGTTGAAAAGGCCTTGTAATTTCCATCATCATAATTTTCAAAGTGCTTTTACACCTGTGCGGAATTGCCAACATTTAAATTTGTATTATAAAATATCTAGGGCTAGGTTGACGGGGGTTTTTCTGCTGTTTGTGTGAGTATGACGCAGCAGGTTTACGACTTTGTACAAAACTTTCCCACATTTGCAAACATGAGGGTTCAGAAAAATCCAGCCACATTCCGGGTACCCAACATTTAAATTTGTATTATAAAATATCTAGGGCTAGGTTGACGGGGGTTTTTCTGCTGTTTGTGTGAGTATGACGCAGCAGGTTTACGACTTTGTACAAAACTTTCCCACATTTGCAAACATGAGGGTTCAGAAAAATCCAGCCACATTCCGGGTACAGAGATGTGGGTGTGGAATGTGGAATACCCTTTCTAGAACTTTTTTTTTTTAATTCTCCTGATATTGATGTTTTCATACTTTTCGTGTTTCGAAGGGCCTGGATAGAACCAGTTTAATAAGCTGATGATTTACAAGAATCTTTCCTTTGCACTTTTTATCTTGGATTTCCGGGTACAGAGATGTGGGTGTGGAATGTGGAATACCCTTTCTAGAACTTTTTTTTTTTAATTCTCCTGATATTGATGTTTTCATAGTTTTCGTGTTTCGAAGGTCCTGAATAGAACCAGTTTAATAAGCTGATGATTTACGAGAATCTTTCCTTTGCACATTTTATCTTGGAAGACAGTACATTTTCTCCTTGATCAAGAGTTCATAAAAGGTGTGCAAATTCTTTCAAAGTTTACCCCAGTATCGTGTATCCTACCTACCTTTATTGGCTCTGGAAAAATAAACTGCCATGCCGGTAATAAAAACAGTAAACAACAAATAGAACCAAGAAAAGGAAGAAGAAATAGCAACAACATTGTTAACGTAATAATAACAATGCCTTAGGAATAATAATAAACTGAAATAATGACACACTTAAATGTATATGGTAATAAAAAGTGCTCAACTGTGAGTTGGGTACAAGTATATTTCAACTGTGGATACTTACCTACTTTGCCGAACTAGTAAAAAAAAACTGTGAACATAAAATTCTGTTTTTTGATTCTGAATGTTCCAATATATCACTCTGAATTTCCTGTACATGTTTACTGAGAATAATGTTGAAAAAACTAAGAACTTTGTTTTATTTTCTTTTATTTTATTTATACGAAAGAAGAAAAGCATTTTAAAAAATGAAATGTAAAGGAACTGAAAGTTTTCAAATTAAAACACAACTCTGTAGAAAGCACGGGGCACAGTGCTCTTTAAGTTCTTTCCTCTTGGTACTTCCTCAAGGACCTCGTTTAGTTAACAAGATGAAACTATGTGGAAAGAGGAAACTACCTTTAACATTTATTTCTTTCTATTTCCCTACTTTTCCCGAGGCTTTTCCTTTCTTATTACAATTTTCTTCTTTCAGCTCAAATTCTGAAATCAAACCATTTTTCTACGACGGAGAAAATCAAACGAGCAACAATTTATATCTCTCTTCTTTTATGACTTCTCTTTGGATGCATGAAACCAAATTCGCATCTTCTACCCATGTACAACAAGTGACAATATTTTCAGCAGCGGAAAAATTCAAATTAAGATTCTCGCAACACTCCCACCGAAAATGTTATGACTAACAGGAATTAATATTTTCAATACACAAAAAAATTCAAAAAAGGGGTAAATATAAACTTATTCTAACAAGTTATATATCAAAAGACAAAAAAAAATTCTGAACTATTTATAAAAAATCTGATCAATAAAATAGGACATGTCAATCAAAAGTTATCCCCAAAAAGGAAAATAAAAAATACAAAATTTCACCTTCTGAGAAATATAAAGGTAGTATTTACCAAGAAACAAGTAACAAGTTAAAAATGCAAATGTCACATACAACCTAATAGTATCATGAATAATCAAAGTATTATTTTAAAAGCGAATTCAAGTAGATACTAGACACAAGTTATATAAAGATATTAAACTAAGTACAACAAAAATGCTAATCCATGACAATGATGTCAAATGTGACAAATAAACCAAGTTAATTTCAATTTGAATGTATGTACAAATATCAAAATACAAATGATTGACCCCCTTTTAAAATAATTTTCCAAAAGTTACCAAGTTTTATCTAGAAAATTATAATAGGACAGACTTACAATAGGTACATAAATCAAATCAGAGAAAGCGGCTTGGCTTTCTAATCATACGTCCTCGACGATTCAAATGATACTGTGGAATTGGGATTGTCTCGTCAGGTTCAGGATCTACAATTGGGTGATTAACAACTGATGGACTTGACGGACGATCCAAATTTCTGCCTGATTGTGGGTCTGCAGTTTTACTAGTCGAAAACTCATCATCATTACTATCATCATCAGACTGCAGGTCTGGTGTCCCCTGGAGTTGCTGTTGAACATCTGACATCTCTGCAGGCTGCATGTCTGATGCCAGGTTAAAATCTGGCTCATTTCCTGTTTCATATGACGGGTCAGACTCAAGGAGGTATAGTCTTTGAACAGGTCTCACAATTGTTCCATTGGCTGTATGAACATGTTGGTAAAGGCTGCATTTTATTACAGTTGCATGTGAACCATGTAAAATTAAGTTGGCCAATTTGGAAAAAGCAAAACATAAAGTGTGCATAACTACACTACCTAGCTGCCTACCATGCTCGTGAAATGAAAAATTTGATTTTGTTGTACATAATTACATATTTTTACGTAATAGCGTAATTTACATGGGTAACTAGGCTGGGTAGTTCCCTAATTATCCTGCTGAAAGACCCAACAATAATTACTTACAACTCCTACCCTAAACGTAATTAAAAATCCAATTATTATTACCTACATAGGTACAATAATTATTTTACTTGTCTAAAATATTGATGTAACGTTAAAGTAGTAAGTACATATCTATAAAGTTCTACTTTCTTTATTTCATCATTACAAATTTTCATCAATTCTCTTGTTTCATAGGTACAATAATTATTTTACTTGTCTAAAATATTGATGTAACGTTTAAGTAGTAAGTACCTTCTTTGTTTCATCATTACAAATTTTCATCACTTCTTCCTTCTCTTGTTTTAAGTCCGAATTAATCCGAATTTATTTATTTCTGTCCACAGGTTACAAGATGGCCGGCTAGTTGACATCAATAAGCATAGGTACAATAATTATTTTACTTGTCTAAAATATTGATGTAACGTTTAAGTAGTAAGTACCTTCTTTGTTTCATCATTACAAATTTACATCACTACTTCCTTCTCTTGTTTTAAGTCCGAATTAATCCGAATTTATTTATTTCTTCTGTCCACAGGTTACAAGATGGCCGGTTAGTTGACATCAATAAAGACCATTACGAAGGTGGTACCATAGATCAGACCACGTTAACCATCAAGAACTCTACTCGAGATGACAATGGGAACTATAGCTGTGAATTGGCCAACCAGGTCAACTCTTCCATGTCCCTCAATGTAGTCCCCATCTCTGTCTATTGTAAGTACTTAAAATAGAAAGTAAAAAGTTTTTACTTAATGTGCATACCTACTTTATTTTAAGAAGAAAAAAGTACAAAAGAGGTTTGATAGAGGGAATTGTAACTGCTAAGGCCTTATCGTCTCGAAATCGAAGAGAGAAGGAAGACATGATAGGAGAAAGCCAGCCGTTCCGAGAACGAACATTATCTGTTCAGAATAAAATCCACCTCGGGCGGGAATCAAACCCGCGGCTTTCCAGGAAACCCTTGAGCAAACGTTTCCATCTGTTCACGAGTTTTGATTTTTTTCTTTTCAAAATTTCTCTCTACCGTTCAGTTTTCATTTCTCGTATTAACGTTGTTCTATGTATTGTACTCAAATATTTATGATGATCATTAAAAAGTTCAATTGAATAGCTTTCCAATGTTAGCAAAAGGCTGTTTGTATTTTGTTCTTGGAACAGAATCTGTCAGAATGTATATCTTTACTCTTTGCTGCTTAGCGCCTACTTCTCACATGAAATTGTCCTGCATATAACCCGCGGCCAAGCGCTTACAATAAACCAAGCTAACTAAGCTGGCAAACATTATCTTACAGACGTCCATTTTACCTGTATAAGTAAATCAGTCATCTCCACTAATGGCACCAATGAATATTTCATGGCATATTGCATACTCAAATAATTACACGGCATTTATACAAATTATAACACAACTTACGCCTGATGGGTAAACTCTCTTTTCTCCTTGGCCTGTTGCCTCCTGAAAAGAGAAAATATGTATTGCTTCCCTTGGGTGGTAATTTTTTTTCGATACCTACGAGTATATGCCCCTTTATTTAATACCTATGCCCAAACTCTCTTTTCTCCTTGGCCTGTTGCCTCCTGAAAAGAGAAAATATGTATTGCTTCCCTTGGGTGGTAATTTTTTTTCGATACCTATATGCCCCTTTATTTAATACCTATGCCGTTGTATTCATCCTTCGGGACTTTTTGGTTACTTACCACCTGGCTCCTCGTACCTACTTTTGAAAAGAGCTTCAGGTAATTTTGCCGACTGCATATTTCATATTTTGCAAATTTCTCCCGCTTCTGCTCCGCAGTCAAACCGACCGTTCGTCTGCGCATTCATCCGATCAAACCTATCAAGGAGATTGATGAATTGAATGCCACCTTACTGTGCGATGTCGAGTCTGGGAACCCCATGAAATTGGAAACGGTTCGCTGGTAAGTTAGAGTGTCTTATTTTCGTACCTTACATAAAGGGGCTTAAAAAATAATAATAATAAAAAAAAGCGAAACATTGTTTTCATGCAGTTTTTGGGGAGAAAGGTGAAAAAGCTTCCTTTGAGAAAAGTCCTCAGTACTTTGACCCGATTTTTTTCCCCCCAAGAGGTCTTATTGTTCCGAAATCGAAGAGAAAAGGAGGATAAAATAGGAGACAGCCATTGCAAGAAAGAACTTTTCGAGTCTGGGAACCCCATGAAATTGGAAACGGTTCGCTGGTAAGTTAGAGTGTCTTATTTTCGTACCTTACACAAAGGGGCTTAAAAAAATAATAATAAAAAAAGCGAAACATTTTTTTCATGCAGTTTTTGGGGAGAAAGGTGAAAGCTTCCTTTGAGAAAAGTCCTCAGTACCTACTTTGGCCCGATTTTTTTTCCCCCCCAAGAGGTCTTATTGTTCCGAAATCGAAGAGAAAAGGAGGATAAAATAGGAGACAGCCGTTGCAAGAACGAACCTTTTTTAGCTTCATATTACTCAATTTTTCCCCTTTTAGATATTGACATGATGAGACAGCCGTTGCAAGAACGAACCTTTTTTAGCTTCATATTACTCAATTTTTCCCCTTTTAGATATTGACATGATTTTTTTTTTTTTAACCAAGTTCTAATTTAATTTAATTTCGTTTTCTCCTTCAGGTACTTGGACGGCAAGTTTCTCAAGGAGATCCCGGACTGCAGTCCCAACTCGACGTTCTGTGATAACAATCTGGTCATTAACAAGTTGATCTTGGAACGGGTAACACGAGGCTTCATAGGCAACTACTCGTGCGAGGGGAAAAATGCTGCTGGCTGGGGAGAACGGTCACCTGACGCAGAACTGATAGTCTATTGTGAGTATCGATTTTTGCCATTAAAAAAAAACTCAAGGATGAACTTTTTTTTGTAATTCAGCAAATGATATAGGAGAAGAAGGTACTTTTTATTTATTTATTGTTACTGTACCTTTTTTAAGAGGTTTGATAGAGGGAACTGTAACTGCTAAGGTTTTATCGTCCCGAAATCGAAGAGAGAAGGAGGAAGGATAGGAGAAAGCCAGCCGTTCCGAGAACGAACGTAACGCGAGCCATTTCTTAATATTCTCATTTTCAGATCCGCCCGGGGCTGCCAAGCTGGAGTACGAGCCATCCCGTGTCGTCAAAGGTGGCATGGTGACCCTAACCTGCTCCGTAGCTCGCAATGGTCTGCCTTCCTCTACAGAGTTCCACTGGTACAGGGGTAACCAGCTGATCCCTCAGGAGAAGGGGCCGGTGTGGATTATACATTCGGTGACGTTGGAAACCAAGGCGAACTTCACGTGCCAGGCTGTGAACGCTGGCGGCGAAGGTCTACCGGACACCAAATATATCGACGTATATGGTAAGTTGGATAGTATAAGGATAATGCAGGCGAACTTACAAATTGAAAAACTGGATGGAAGAATAGAATAGAATATACCTTGTTTAACCTGCTGGAATGAGACTTAAAAGTCCCTTTAACCCAGCAGTCAAAATAAGGTCTCGTGTTTTTCATGGGTTTATAACACCTGCTGGAATGAGACTTAAAAGTCCCTTTAACCCAGCAGTCAAAATAAGGTCTCGTGTTTTTCATGGGTTTAATAACATAGTACCTAGTACCTACATAGTGCTTACAACAAAAGACCTTGCTCAGTGCTCAAGTTGACTTATTCAGGACTTCGGCTGAATTGATGCAGAATTTTTGTACATTTTTCATAAAAAAAAACTTTTTATTTTTATTTTAATTTATTATGGTGCGTTAAAATAAAAATAAAAAGTTTTTTTTTTTACTTCACCAAGTTATGTGAGTTTTTGTGAGCGAAAAATTGGGTGCTCGATCACCTTGGCTAGAGACCATCAACCACCCTTGGTGCAATTACACCCCTACAACAACTACCACAAGGTCAGAACCTCACAAGTTCGAATCTAAATCGTCTCATTTTTCCTTACAGCACCTCCTCAATTCATTAAACGTCCATCGCATTACACGGGCGTTCTTCTCAACTCACAGACCTGACGTTACAGGTAAGTGGAAATTTGGGGGTAGGTAATCCATAAAGACGTGAAATTTCGTACTTCGCAATAATCAAAGCCGTGATGTAGTACATATTACTAGCATTACTTTGTATTCGCATAGCATACCTACCTATAGTTTAGAAAGATAAACCTACAAATAAGATGTAGAAATTGGTTTACAAAATGATACATCGAAAATATTACAGAAGAAAATATTCCATAATTCGTCGAAAATTGGATGATGCTATTTGCGAAGTCCAAAGATGGGTTTACGAACAGGTTCTTGGGCCCGATTTGTCCTTCGTAGTACTCTGCAACTTTTCACTCCGTATTTATTCCTGAGTCGTATTCCTTCATTTGATCTGCAACAAAATGATTTTTTATGATCAATTCATTTGGTCAACAAATAATCATTTATAACACTCCGTATTTATTCCTGAGTCGTATTCCTTCATTTGATCTGCAACAAAATGATTTTTTATGATCAATTCATTTGGTCAACAAATAACCATTTATATGGATACATATTTAATTGGGTCCCCGGAAGAAAGGCCTAATTTCATTTATTTATTTGAAAAATATTTACATGGCTCAAGAACTATCGCAAGATGGACTTCAGAATGCCGGAAATCAATGAAAGGTAAGATGACTGAAGTGACTGAAACGTGGGCCACGTACGAGTATGTATTGGCTATTGGAGTCACACACTTCTAAATCTTAATAAACATGGACACTGGATGTCAAAGACATCCAGGGGTGACAAGACATCCAGGGGTCATTGTCAACTGTCATATTATTCAAATGTTTTATAAATTTTTAAACAAGAGCGTTCAGTCTTCTAGGATCTAGGCTATTACCTTTTCCTTAATAGCAACTTTCCTTTTAGGGGCTTTAAAAAGAAGCATTCATCTACACTAACAGCAAATAATAACATGTGAAATATGGCTCAAGAACTATCGCAAGATGGACTTCAGAATGCCGGAAATCAATGAAAGGTAAGATGACTGAAGTGACGGAAACGTGGGCCACTACGAGTATGTATTGGTTATTGGAGTCACACACTTCTAACATTAAGTACCCTGGATAATGGATAAAGTGATTCTTTGAACTGAAAGCTGCAACTTTGTTACATAGAGAGAAGTTCTAGGGGGGAGGGGGTCGAGTGAATTAACCTCCGAAGAGAAGAAAAAATTCAAAATATACAAGAGAAAAATTCTACATTATCCACACACACTTCTAAATCTCAATAAACATGGACACTGGATGTCAAAGACATCTGTCATATTATTCAAATGTTTTATAAATTTTTAAACAAGGGCGTTCAGTCTTCTAGGATCTAGGCTATTACCTTTTCCCTAATAGCAACTTTCCTTTTAGGGGCTTTAAAAAAGAAGCATTCATCTACACTAACAGCAAATACTAACATGTGAAACTGTTGGATTTTTCAGATACGCGGTTGAAGTCACCAACAATCCACCGGATTTGAGAACCAACGACTTTGAATCCATCGAGTCCACTCTGATTTTGAAAATGGATGCGTGGCCCAACGGCCAGTTGGATCCCACTTTGGACAACGTCAATTATACCTGTCAGAGTACTTCCAATGAAGTGGGCCAAGGTGTCAAATCAACCACCCAGTTTGGAGTTGAATGTAAGTGGAAGCAATGTTTTTGGGAAATTCTTTCTGTTTGTACATGAGTCCGTGCGAATTGGGGTATAGTATGAAATTAGGTACCCAACACCGGATCTGTAAGTGATATAACTTTACTGTTGAACTGTTAAGGTCTTTAAGGAAGCCTGTATTTTTTAACAACCCTCAAGTGGCAACCGAGAAAAAGAATCTTCTGAGGGTGAGTGGCCGCTAACGTTCTTGATTTTGAAAATGGATGCGTGGCCCAACGGCCAGCTGGATCCCACTTTGGACAACGTCAATTATACCTGTCAGAGTACTTCAAATGAGGTGGGCCAAGGTGTCAAATCAACCACCCAGTTTGGAGTTGAATGTAAGTGGAAGCACTGTTTTTGAGAAATTCTTTCTGTTTGTACATGAGTCCGTGCGAATGGGGGTATGGTATGAAATCAGGTACCCAACACCGGATCTGTAAGTGATATAACTTCACTGTTGAACTGTTAAGGTCTTTAAGGAAGCCCGTATTTTTTAACAACCCTCAAGTGGCAGCCGAGAAAAAGAATGTTCTGAGGGTGAGTGGCCGCTAACGTTCTCAGTCGTATAACAGAACGTTCCTCGAGTGTCCGCTATCCATCCCTAAGTGACGGAGTTTTTTTTTTGCCTCAACAAGCCTATTTGGGGCCGAAAAAAGTCAACAGCATACTATCACCACCTATTTGGGTACCGACAATGCATAGATTTGCAACTTGAAAAACACCATCTAAAAATTCGAACTTTTATTCTAAAGGTTTGAACTTGATTCTAAATTGATTTTGAAAATGGATGCGTGGCCCAACGGCCAGCTGGATCCCACTTTGGACAACGTCAATTATACCTGTCAGAGTACTTCAAATGAAGTGGGCCAAGGTGTCAAATCAACCACCCAGTTTGGAGTTGAATGTAAGTGGAAGCAATGTTTTTGGGAAATTCTTTCTGTTTGTACATTGAGTCCGTGCGAATTGGGGTATAGTATGAAATTAGGTACCCAACACCGGATCTGTAAGTGATATAACTTCACTGTTGAACTGTTAAGGTCTTTAAGGAAGCCCGTATTTTTTAACAACCCTCAAGTGGCAACCGAGAAAAAGAATCTTCTGAGGGTGAGTGGCTGCTAACGTTCTCAGTCGTATAACAGAACGTTCCTCGAGTGTCCGCTATCCATCCCTAAGTGACGGAGTTTTTTTTACCTCAACAAGCCTATTTGGGGCCGAAAAAAGTCAACAGCACCACCTATTTGGGTACCGACAATGCATAGATTTGCAACTTGAAAAACATCATCTAAAAATTTGAACTTTTATTCTAAAGGTTTGAACTTGATTTTAAAATTTGTCATAACTTTTATTCCAAAAATTCGAATTTGTTGAAACTTGTTATAACTTTATTTTCCAGATCCACCCGATGGACTGCGTGTCAGCAAAGAGATAGTCAATGTCATTGAGAAGAATATGCCGGAGAAGATCGTGTGTAGTGCCAAAGCTTTCCCCGAACCTGGATATAGTTGGGCCAAGGAGGATGATCCTAACAATACGCTCTCTAAGACCAACAGTCTCTCACTGAACGTACCCATCAGTAGAAAGCATGCAGACTGCCATGCCGGTAATAAAAACAGTAAACAACAAATAGAACCAAGAAAAGGAAGAAGAAATAGCAACAACATTGTTAACGTAATAATAACAATGCCTTAGGAATAATAATAAACTGAAATAATGACACACTTAAATGTATATGGTAATAAAAAGTGCTCAACTGTGAGTTGGGTACAAGTATATTTCAACTGTGGATACTTACCTACTTTGCCGAACTAGTAAAAAAAAACTGTGAACATAAAATTCTGTTTTTTGATTCTGAATGTTCCAATATATCACTCTGAATTTCCTGTACATGTTTACTGAGAATAATGTTGAAAAAACTAAGAACTTTGTTTTATTTTCTTTTATTTTATTTATACGAAAGAAGAAAAGCATTTTAAAAAATGAAATGTAAAGGAACTGAAAGTTTTCAAAAGCATGCAGGCAACTATATCTGTACGGCAACCAACAGACACGGCAGCAACACCGCTAAGACCATCCTCAACGTTATGTGTAAGTCACAAGATTTTATCTCTCAATCTAATATACTTATTTGAATCTCATTTCATGTAACCTTTGGGTCTATCGCCATTGGCGCTCCGTGTATTTCATGTAACCTCTCTTGGTACTGAAGAAAGATGCTCTTTTCCTTGGTATCTCTATCCCTCGTTTAGTTAACAAGATGAGGAAATGAAAACTGTTTAACGGGCTGAAGTTTGACTCGAAACATTGGCCCAGAGAATAACGTCTTAGAACTACCCTCGTTTATACCTCAAGTCTCTTTGACCTCTGTACATAAAGTTCCTCGTACATATCTCTCACCTACTTGGATCTTAAGCATGCAGGCAACTATATCTGTACGGCAACCAACAGACACGGCAGCAACACCGCTAAGACCATCCTCAACGTTATGTGTAAGTCACGAGATTTTATCTCTCAATCTAATATACTTATTTGAATCTCATTTCATGTAACCTTTGGGTTAAGTTTTCAAATTAAAACACAACTCTGTAGAAAGCACGGGGCACAGTGCTCTTTAAGTTCTTTCCATCCCTACAAACAAGAATATATTTTATCCTATATCATGAAACCCCGCATACCGTCTAATAATAAAACATCTCAACATCATATCGTACCTTGATGCTTGGTATAGTTTATTCTGTTGGTTCAGATAAACGAGATTGGATGTTCACATTTTATTGAGATTCCCTCAAATGTATGCAAGCTCTATTGCTTCCAATTTTGCATGAACCTTTCCCTCGAACATTATTGTTACCTTCAAACAGATAGAACCTCTATCCCTACAAGAATATATTTTATCCTATATCATGAAACCCCGCACACCGTCTAATAATAAAACATCTCAACATCATATCGTACCCTGATGCTTGGTATAGTTTATTCTGTTGGTTCAGATAAACGAGATTGGATGTTCACATTTTATTGAGATTCCCTCAAATGTATGCATGCTCCATTGCTTCCAATTTTGCATAAAACTTTCCCCCGAACATTATTGTTACCTTCAAACAGATGGAATAGAATGATATATCGATTCTCAACTTAATTGGACCTGGGAAAATGGAAATGTGCAATAAATATTGCGAAAATATACATGAGGGTACAATAGTTGCATCATAAACCATAAAACTAACTTAATGCAATCTCTGCACAGAGCATGGAACTACAGTAGCGCTGGAAAGAAATTAAGGGAATATATCATTGCACTCCCTCTTCTTCCTTCTCTTCTTTTCACTTGAGCATAATAATTTTCAAGTTAATCCTAAAATTTAAGGATAGAGAACTTAACTGCGATACCATAGCAGACTGCAAACATAAAGTGTGCATAACTACACTACCTAGCTGCCTACCATGCTCATGAAATGAAAAATTTGATTTTGTTGTACATAATTACATATTTTTACGTAATAGCGTAATTTACATGGGTAACTAGGCTGGTTAGTTCCCTAATTATCCTGCTGAAAGACCCAACAATAATTACTTACAACCCTTCTTTTCACTTGAGCATAATAATTTTCAAGTTAATCCTAAAATTTAAGGATAGAGAACTTAACTGCGATACCATAGCAGACTGCAGTAGAGAGCTCTTTGAATAAATTTTACTTTTATAAGCGCTTTTATTATTTATTTAAATTTCTTGAAACGGTACTAGAGTGAGGTTTATGAGGTACCTATTCCGAATAGGTGATGGCAGTAGTTTCAGTTAGATTAATTTGCTATACTGTTTATTTATTGTGTTAAACACCCCTACAAATATACAATAGGTCAATCGTAGTATTATTTATTTAAATTTCTTGAAACGGTACTAGAATGAGGTTTATGAGGTATTCCGAATAGGTGATGGCAGTAGTTTCAGTTAGATTCATTTGCTATACTGTTTGTTTATTGTGTTAAACACCCCTACAAATATACAATAGGACAAGCGTAGTCTGTTCTGGCAGTTTTCCAGTTGCCTATATCTATTCTGTGCCTACCTACAAATAATAGCAACGACTGTGTATTACCTATACTTAGGTAGGGTATCTACTTGGATTTTTTAAAACAGCCCCCGGGCCTCCTAGCTTTGTTGAACAAAAATATAAGCGGAATGAATTTTTTTCTTCGAAATGCTTTTCTAGAGGAGGGGGAGAATACTTTCCAGAGGAGGGGGGAGGAAGTGACAAGGAACAATAGGGATCTGGAGTACTACAAATACAAACTTAACATCACGAGAAGTATTAACTTATAAAAGTAAAGCACAAAGCACAATTTCCGAACTTTTCTTGGAACTTATTTCAAACCTTGAACCTCGAGAGTGCACGTCCCGTATGCAGTTTACATTTGCATCACGTTAAATGGAATATAAAAAGACGCTCGAAAGAGATTTGGTTCACTTTGCACGTTCTGCATTTATAGGTGTTACGAGATAACTAGCTTTTTATATTCCAGCACATAAGTTCAACTTATGACTGCTTTCTCTTCTCCTGTTCTCACTAACCCTTCCCTCCGATTGTCATCAGGTATGGAGATTAAGCAAGGAATATTAAGAGAGATTAGTCCAAAATGTAGCGTTCAGTTTCAGTGAAAAAATGATGAAAAAATTCCCCTTCTTAAATTAGGATCTTTTGATTCACGCACAAAGCTTTTAAAATATCTTCAAGCATGTAGGTATGTACAAAGGTATATGTGGGTACATATTAGGTATTACTAGGGCACTCACATGGGCACATAATTATTTTCTTAATTTACATTTCAATATGGACCTTCAAAAGGTTACGAAGTCATCCATCCAGATAGAAAACCTCCTTCAGGCAGTTCGTCAATAAATCTGACTGTTTTTATTCGTTTCAGATCGGCCGGAATGTGGCATCGTTCAATCGCAACGTGACGGTAAAATCGTTCTCACCTGTTCGGCTACCGGTAATCCTTCCGAACTCGATTTCAAGTGGAGCGTGAAGAATGAAAACGAGACCATCACGGAGGGCGTGGCCAAGTTTGGGAACCACTCGGATCTTACCCTGGAATCGAGCTCAGAAAGTTTCCGAACCTATCTGTGCTATGCTATCAATAGCGTGGGTACATCTTTGCCTTGTGCTCTTGACGTTACAGGTAAGTGGAAATTTGGGGACGTGAAATTTTGTACTTCGCAATAATCAAAGCCGTGATGTAATACATAATACTAATTCCGAACCTATCTGTGCTATGCTATCAATAGCGTGGGTACATCTCTGCCTTGTGCTCTTGACGTTACAGGTAAGTGGAAATTTGGGGGTAGGTAATCCATAAAGACGTGAAATTTCGTACTTCGCAATAATCAAAGCCGTGATGTAATACATAATACTAACATTACTTTGTATTCGCATAGCATACCTACCTATAGTTTAGAAAGATAAACCTACAAATAAGATGTAGAAATTGGTTTACAAAATGATACATCGAAAATATTACAGAAGAAAATATTCCATAATTCGTCGAAAATTGGATGATGCTATTTGCGAAGTCCAAAGATGGGTTTACGAACAGGTTCTTGGGCCCGATTTGTCCTTCGTAGTACTCTGCAACTTTTCACTCCGTATTTATTCCTGAGTCGTATTCCTTCATTTGATCTGCAACAAAATGATTTTTTATGATCAATTCATTTGGTCAACAAATAACCATTTATATGGATACATATTTAATTGGGTCCCCGGAAGAAAGGCCTAATTTCATTTATTTATTTGAAAAATATTTACATTGCTGTGTTTTTATTCTCCCTAGCTTACCAGGAAAAAAGTAGTAAGTTTCGATTCTCAGGTAGGAGTTAACATTAAGTACCCTGGATAATGGATAAAGTGATTCTTTGAACTGAAAGCTGCAACTTTGTTACATAGAGAGAAGTTCTAGGGGGGAGGGGGTCGAGTGAATTAACCTCCGAAGAGAAGAAAAAATTCAAAATATACAAGAGAAAAATTCTACATTATCCACCAAGCTCTTAAAAGTTAAAACTTGGTTTTTCATCTGTCATTCGTTACATAGAGAGAAGTTCTAGGGGGGAGGGGGTCGAGTGAATTAACCTCCGAAGAGAAGAAAAAATTCAAAATATACAAGAGAAAAAATATACATTATCCATCAAGCTCTTAAAAATTAAAACTTGGCTTTTCATCTGTCATTTGATTATTTTGCCCATACTCATTGGTCTTATAAATATAAACGAACATTTTTAGCTAAAGTTCCTTTAGGGATATTTCCATTAGAGTGTCCATAAGATGGATTTGTATGGATCGGAAATCAGAACAATCAGAAAGACTCGATAATAATTCTACCCTCTGTTTCTGCTCCCACAGGTAGCGTCAGTTGGTGGTATGCTCTATTTGAGCATGATCATCTCATCATCTTGCTGGTCATCATCATTGGCCTCATTATTCTAGTCATTCCCTTTAGGGATATTTCCATTAGAGTGTCCATAAGATGGATTTGTATGGATCGGAAATCAGAACAATCAGAAAGACTCGATAATAATAATTCTACCCTCTGTTTCTGCTCCCACAGGTAGCGTCAGTTGGTGGTATGCTCTATTTGAGCATGATCATCTCATCATCTTGCTGGTCATCATCATTGGCCTCATTATTCTAGTCATAATCATCTGTGTCATTATCATCATCATTTGTCGGAGAAAGCGGACCGCTGATAAATGTAAGTCCTTCAAACCTACTTCCTTTGCTTCAAAGTTTTGATTGGCATGATTTATTTGACCTTTATTTATTAAAAAGTTTTATATATTGACTTGCAAGGAGTTATTTTAATTACATTTTTTAATTTGGGAGTACTTTACTGTACCTACCTCTACTTTTGAAATGCAGAATTTTGATTTTTTCACTATCTAACAACATACTTAGATATTTTAATATAATTTAGATTTCTTTTGTTATTATTTTTATTCTATTGCAATTGAGTTAATATCTACTTGGCTTAGATAATTCAGATTATTTATTGATGTAACAAGTACCTACATAATCAATTTACAGGTGAGTTTATCGAATGACTTTTTGATTCTATTACCAATGCCAACCTGTTTCGCATTTCATTATTTCCTCCCCACTCAAACACTCAAGACAAATTGAGATTGGTAGCTTTTCATCTACTAACTACTTCTACTTTCTAGTCATAATCATCTGTGTCATTATCATCATCATTTGTCGGAGAAAGCGGACCGCTGATAAATGTAAGTCCTTCAAACCTACTTCTTTGCTTCAAAGTTTTGATTGGCATGATTTATTTGACCTTCATTTATTAAAAAAAAAAATTATATTGACTTGCAAGGAGTTATTTTAATTACATTTTTTTTAATTTGGGAGTACTTTACTGTACCTACCTCTAGTTTTGAAATGCAGAATTTTGATTTTTTCACTACCTATCTAACAACATACTTAGATATTTTAACATAATTTTAGATTTCTTTTGTTATTATTTTTATTCTATTGCAATTGAGTTAATTTCTACTTGGCTTAGATAATTCAGATTATTTATTGATGTAACACGTACCTACATAATCAATTTACAGGTGAGTTTATCGAATGACTTTTTGATTCTATTACCAATGCCAACCTGTTTCGCATTTCATTATTTCCTCCCCACTCAAACACTCAAGAAAAATTGAGATTGGTAGCTTTTCATCTACCTACTACTTCTAGGTAGTTGGGAATAAAAATTTGGAAGAAAAAGTTAAAAGCTAAAATAAAACGAGAGGTAAAAATGAATTTGAAAAATAAAGTAAAAGCTTTTAAAATGTTCTTTTTTGCAATTGTTTAAGCTCATGTTATTTGAAACCTTGAAGGGATAGAATTAATGAGAGAGAAATACACCTTTAGTATGGTGTAACTTTTGATGATGAGGTTTTTTTCTTCTAACCATGTGGTGTAATTTATGATGGTTAATGATTATAAATTATGTAGGTGTAGATACTTTCCTTAGAAAAACTCCCATTTATTTCTCCAGAGAAATACACCTTTAGTATGGTGTAACTTTTGATGATGAGGTTTTTTCTTCTAACCATGTGGTGTAATTTATGATGGTTAATGATTATAAATTATGTAGGTGTAGGTACTTTCCTTAGAAAAACTCCCATTTATTTCTCATTTAGATAAAATTAGAAAATTCACTAAACAGGAAAGCTATCTGTGAACTTCATCACACATCACCTAATTTCAGGAAATAAACAACTAGGTAGGTAATTTAGAATCCATCACAAGGTTTTTTGTGAGACAAACCATTTCGTGCTACTTTTTCTCTGTTTGTTTTTCATTTTCTAACACCATTTCTTTTGTTTTTCCCTAATTTCAGGAAATAAACAACTAGGTAGGTAATTTAGAATCCATCACAAGGTTTTTTGTGAGACAAACCATTTCGTGCTACTTTTTTTCCGTTTGTTTTTCATTTTCTAACACCATTTCTTTTGTTTTTCTTTTTTTCTCTGCTTGTCTTGCTCTTCCAATATATTCAGACAATTCTTCAGTGGAATTAGAGGATAGACAGAAGTAAGTATACTGTGTTACCCGTGTACACTAGAAGGGATAGAAACTATTTTAAATGGATCGATTCGATGGAGAGGCAAATTATTCTTCTTTTGTTCTTTTCTGGTTATGGTGCTTTCTCCCACATAGTTAGGGCCCTTTGAATCAATTAAAATGTTCTACAACAACTAGGAACTATAAGGTACAGCTATCAAGTAAATTACTGTTATTTAACAGTAAGTGATGCATGTTCTTGTCCACGGATGGATATCATTCCAAAATAGTCTCAAAAAAAAAAAAAATCCCATGGGTCTTAACTATAGTAGGCTATTTTTGGTACTTCACATTTTATTCATAGGGTTGATTGAATGAACTAATTTTCCTCTTGTCTATCACTGTTTTCCGTGGCACAAGCTTCGGCTTTTACGGATGGGTATACCATTTGTTAACAATTTTTTTTGATGAGAGAGTTGTGTTATGAAAAATCAATAAATGGAAACTTATAAAATTAATTAAAATTAACTGTTCAAGGTAAACTGATTTCCTTATTCATGGAGGTACAGCTATCAAGTAAATTACTGTTATTTAACAGTAAGTGATGCATGTTCTTGTCCACGGATGGATATCATTTCAAAATAGTCTCCACAAAAAATAAAATCCCATGGGTCTTACTATAGTAGGCTATTTTTGGTACTTCACATTTTACTCATAGGGTTGATTGAATGAACTAATTTTCCTCTTGTCTATCACTGTTCAAGGTAAACTGATTTCCTTATTCATGTAGGTACAGCTATCAAGTAAATTACTGTTATTTAACAGTAAGTGATGCATGTTCTTGTCCACGGATGGATATCATTTCAAAATAGTCTAATTTGAAAATAAAGTAAAAGCTTTTAAAATGTTCTTTTTTTGCAATTGTTTAAGCTCATGTTATTTGAAACCTTGAAGGGATAGAATAATTCAAGAGAGAGAAATACGCAGGACCTGGAACAAGGATCAGAGAACGAGAGGGGTTAATCTACCGTGAAAGGATAAGACGGTTGCTAACACGAGGTAATTAGCTATTTATATTTAATTAATTGTGATTCTTCATTAAAGTGATGACTGCCATGTTATAGCCATTTTTTTTCAACAAACACCTCCTATGCTGTTCTTGTTCGAGGTGGTGTGGACGGAGATGGTAGTGTATGTTATAGCCATTTTTTTCCAACAAACACCTCCTATGCTGTTCTTGTTCGAGGTGGTGTGGATGGAGATGGCAGGCAGGACCTGGAACAAGGATCAGAGAACGAGAGGGGTTAATCTACCGTGAAAGGATAAGACGGTTGCTAACACGAGGTAATTAGCTATGTATTTATATTTAATTAATTGTGATTCTTCATTAAAGTGATGACTGCCATGTTATAGCCATTTTTTTCCAACAAACACCTCCTATGCTGTTCTTGTTCGAGGTGGTGTGGATGGAGATGGCAGTGTTTTTGATATTAATTATTATTCCATATTTTTAATGTAGTAGAAAATTCTTGGAGTTAATATTTTTTCCTGATATGTTTATAAAAGGAAAGCGAAATAAATATGAACATGCTACTTACTGAGGGTAGGCATTTGGTTTTACTTACACGGTGTCGGTGCCTTCCTTTTTCTCGATAAGGACTGCCTCGTAATGATAGAAACATCGAGCTTCTTAAACGTAACAACTGAGAGCGAGCAGAAAACACACACAAGAAACACACGAAAGCGCAAAACATGCAAACAAGACGAAAAACAAAATGAGTAAACAGATGGAAATAATAATGGATTACAAGAAAATAGTGAGATCTAAAGGAATTGTTTAAAGACGAGTGCCTGCTTGGTTTCTTTGCCAGTGATTGACCATTTCTCGTCTGAACATCATCAGTTGTATTTCTATAACGAAAGCGCAAAACATGCAAACAAGACGAAAAACAAAATGAGTAAACAGATGGAAATAATAATGGATTACAAGAAAATAGTAAAAAAATAAAATAAAATATCTGAATTCTTACCTACCAATCACGATTCAACCTCGTTTTTGAGGTATAATAACAACGAGGCAAATTATTTTAGAAATTACAATTTTGTTTCAGAAATATTAAAATACATTTTCTGATGTATATTATAAATGACATGGCCACATCGAAAGCAGGCTACTAAGGTAAAGCAGGCTGTCCTAAATCTAAACAACTACTTTGGTAACTATTGGACTTGACATGTTGACATCTAGTGCTGAACTGAACACAGTGGTGTCTTGGTCTTACCTCCTGACTTGTTAAACACCCCCGGTAAGGTGCCATTGCTATCACAGTGAGCGTACTTGCCCCCGCCAAACATACTCTTTATTTTGGCCGCGCGGGACGGCTGGCTGGGTTCGGCCGAAAACGTTGAATTCAAAAACGTCGACCGTTTGGACGGCTTTTTCCGTTTGTCCAGCCCGTCGGAACTGGCGGACTTGGTGGGGGAGCTGGGGGGAGATTGATGGGAGAGGAGACTGTGGTTGGTGTTGACATGAACCAAGACCCCCGGTCTCAGAGGCCACTTCCCGTTACTGTTTCCGGATGTGTTTAAGTTAGTCTGACTGGGTGACGAACACAAAATGTCCGAACTATCGGGGTGGGAGAGTGATGGGTGGGGGGGGAGGGGAAATAAAAGAAATTGTGTTAGTGGTGTGGTCAGTAGGGAGGGAGGGAGAGAGGGGAGTGTGCTCTAATGAAGTTTATCTAGAGGAGGCGAAAATGTACGAGTTAACACACTCAAAATAGCCAAAAATTAACACTGCTGTTAATGAAATTACAATAGAAGATTCGCCAATAATTATCATGGTTAATGAAATTATAACAAATGGTCTCTCTTTTTTATCTAATGATACCAATTTTGCATTATGTTAGATTAGAAGCTCATTTGGAGTACCTATATATGTAGCTTGGGGGGAGTAACAATAGTGTTAGGTAGTATTTAGGTTAGTGGTGCAGATCTACTGGATATAAGGTGCGTCGTATTTAGGTGTTAAATTACTCATTATACGGGGAAAGGTTTTATTGATTTGTTAGTCGAATCTAGCTACAGTGATGGTATGGAATGATACAGAGACACGGAAAGAAGACAGCTATAGGTACACCATACAGCATGTTAGATAAACATTTGGGTAAGTACGTACATACATACTTATTATCTCAAAAGTATCTAGCCTTTTGAAATGTTAAATTACTCATTATACGGGGAAAGGTTTTATTGATTTGTTAGTCGAATCTAGCTACAGTGATGGTATGGAATGATACAGAGACACAGAAAGAAGACAGCTATAGGTACACCATACAGCATGTTAGATAAACATTTGGGTAAGTATGTATATACATACTTATAATCTCAAAAGTATCTAGCCTTTTGAAACGATATTTTTTCTTCTTCAAAATGAGTTTCTAACACGTCCGAATGATAGTGATCTGAAAGAGTATGTTTAAAGAGGCTAAGACTTACCTGTGCTCATAATGACTCATGAGCAACCTAGTGCAGCTTTTGGTGAGTAAAAAGACAAAAGAGGGTGAATATTAATTCAAAAAATGGTGATAGGAAAGAGAATAGCTAATTACCTCGTGTTAGCAACCGTCTTATCCTTTCACGGTAGATTAACCCCTCTCGTTCTCTGATCCTTGTTCCAGGTCCTGCTAGCAAAGACAAAAATGACCTAAGTTCGTCACCCAACGATGCTCTCTTACAGCCAGATGGTGACAAAGTTTTCTACGAAAACCTGCCCTTCCATGGCATGCAAAACCCTCCTAACAAGGTGAGTACTGCTGGAATAGTTTTCAATGCCTCTTTTGACAGTTGAGATGTGTTCTTTTATTTTCCAAGCAAATTTTGGTTAGTTGCTAAATACCTACTTAATTAATCCTAATCAGCATGAATTGAAGATACTTATTGATTTTATTTTATATCTAGTCTACTAGATTTTCATACTTTTAGAAAAAAATTTAAACACATCACTTTAGTTGAAAGCCTTTTGAACCAAAAAGTTTGTAGTTCACTACTGATTTATTTTATTTAATTCATTTTATTTAATTCTATTTTATTTTATTTTTGCCTTTTTAGTTAGTACCTAATTTTTGTAGGATGTTCACTACTAGTACTTGAAAAATATTTAGAAATGATGGTCTTTAATTTATTTCTCTAGCAAGGGGCTATAGTTTTAATGAACTCTATCTATGAACTATCTATCGTCAAGTTTTTGTTTATCAACTCCACAATAACCATCTACTGATCTATCAAACTTCCCGCTATCCGTTTCTTTCTAGGATATCAATAAACTTTACATAGAAACGCCTCTGTGATACCTAACCAAATAACATACGTATGTACTTCGGAATAGGTATTTTAAATAGTAAGTGCTAATTAAACGATATTGCTTGCAAAAGTGCACGATGCCAGAAGAATATTTGAACCTTGCCATATATTTATGATGCTTTTATCTGGATTTTCTTCTAATAGAAATAATGAACAGGATGGTTATTGTCTAATAGATTTTTTTTTTTTTTTTTTTTTTTTACGAGCCAAAAAAAATAATACAAAAGAAAACACGGAGATAAGAAAAAAAAATCTTCCTTTTTGGTTCACTTTTCCTTCTTTTAAACAATCTGTCGTCCCCCAAAACCCTTTTAAAAAAAAAATTTTCACGGGGTCGAATTTTAATTTTTTTTTTTTTTTTTTTTTTTTCTTTCTTTCTTTCTTTCCATAATTATTATGAGCTTTTTCCCCACTGGTTAAAGGCATTGCTTGGACTCTCAAGCACAAGGAAACGTGTTGTGATTGTCATGAAATGGTTTATTTCCTGTCCTTCTTCTCATTGTTCAAGTATTTATTAATATTTTTTCTCTCTTCTTCAAAACACTCGAAAAAAATAAGTTGTGGTGAAAATACCAAGAAGTGTGAATAAATGACTGAGTAGCATCATCATTATTCTACGAAAAAGATGTTTCTTTTCCTGTTTTTTCAAGCCATTCATTTCTAAGTGGCTTGAGAATTTTCCTTGTAGAAAACATATTTTCGAGAGTACGTTTTCCTCGTGGTGAAAATACCAAGAAGTGTGAATAAATGACTGAGTAGCATCATCATTATTCTACGAAAAAGATGTTTCTTTTCCTGTTTTTTCACGCCATTCATTTCTAAGTGGCTTGAGAATTTTCCTTGTAGAAAACATATTTTCGAGAGTACCTTTTCCTTCTAAACATAATGATAAGTAGCACCTTAAGGATTTAAATCATTGTTAGGTCTAAGAATATAGCAAACACTCAATTTTCGCCATAGAAAAATAAACGTAGTTGCTTTATTTTGATTATTTATCATTAGTTTGCTTAGCTTTCATGTATGAATTTCATTATTACTTGTTTATTATTTGATGTTTTGTTTTGACCCCGTGTGTTTTGCATATTAACATCATGCTTGTTGTGTTTTCTTTTTGTTTTTTTGCATGTATTGAAACATTCTGTAGAATATACAGACCACCACTGTAGTAACTACATCCCGTCCTCCCAGTGAACTGAGTCATTACGCAGGATCTTCAGGTTATGGATCAACACGGAGTCAAACTGGGGTAACTCAATCCGATCTCAATCAACTCCCAGTGAACTGAGTCATTACGCAGGATCTTCAGGTTATGGATCAACACGGAGTCAAACTGGGGTAACTCAATCCGATCTCAATCAAGAAGTTGACACTGCAGATGGGGACCAGAAGTTTCATTCGCTCAAGAATCCCAAGAAGAGGCCTACAGCTGACATTCCTCAGTTCCGAAGTTTGAGAATATCTAACAGAAATAAGAGCCCCTCACATATGCACTCCATACAGGAGACAACCGAACATCAGAAACCAAAAGTAGAAAAAAGTGAAACAAGAAATGTCAATGATACGATGAGAAAGATAAGTCCAAACTGCTTGTTGAAATCTACAATTTTGATCAAAGATGCCAAGAAAATACTCACCAAAGATCTCAAATCAAATGCCCAAGATAATATTTCCGATATATCGGGAATCAGCGAACTGCCTGATTCAGAACCAAATTCAATGAGCAGTCAGGTTGAAACCAAAGATGTAGATGAGAACAAGACTGAAAACGGAAACAGTAATGAGCAAGCTCACAACGAAAATAGTGCTGGTCAGAGTGATATGAAAGACCAAGCCAATGAACATGAAACTAGGATCAAATCCCCCTTGTTTAAAACTCAAAAAGAAACTTCCAGCAACAACTTGAAATCTGCTAACAAAAATGTCCCAATGAAAAACACGAGAGACATGAAGCTGCGGGCAAATAAGTCGTACAGGATTATCGAAATGCCGAAGAAAGATTTTGAAGAGTTCATGGCACACAGGCTGAATAAAAATGCCGACAAAAATCTTGGCATATGTCCTAACAGGATAACATTTGATTTTATTAATAAAAAAGACCCGGACAATCAACTTCGAATATTAAATTGTTCTTTGAAGAACAACTCGAAGTCCACAAGTTGTCTGAAAGATCTTGAAAAAACAGACCTCCCAAAAGAAAATCTAAAAGCATCAATAAGTTCTGAAAATATTTCTATTGAAGAAAAATCAAAATCTAGAACCGATACTATTAAGTCACAGGTAACTACAAAACCGACCATTGCAAAACCAGCAAGGAGTTTCAAGAATAGACCACTGGGAAATAATGTTTCTCAACTTAAAGCAAACCCTTCTCATGCGCTAAGAGATATGATCTTAAAACCACCTGACAAATTTAGTAAAGCATTATCCCCTTCCAATAGTTTTAATAAAGATATAGCGATCATCAGAGAACTTGATAACAGTTTAAATAAAAATACAGTTCAAACAAAAACAGAGCCAATCAAAACAGTCTCAAAGTTAGAAAAGAGGCCTTTGAGCTATACTGCAGTTTTAAAATCTCCTGTCAAATCTATGAATTCGAAAGGTTCTGTACATAACTTAAAAGAAAAAAACAGTGGTAGTTCAAGATTGATAGCTTTAAATAAGAATCCAACTTCAATGACTAGTAATAATTCTCAAATCAACAAACTCTCCCAGAATGATTCTAAACTTTTAATTGCCACTCGAACTCTAGATGATATAAGAAAAGATCTAGACAATATGAGAAATAGACCGAGCCACAGGTTAACAGACAATAAGAAGCCTTTACCAAACATTAAGACTGAAATACCCAAAAGACTCGAACCCATTAAGATAGTAAGTAGTGAAAATAAACATTTAAATGCTTCTTTAGATAGCAACAAATATTTGAAATTAATTGCCACGCCTCCTAAAAATGAGGAACCAGATACAACTGAAAATTTACAAGAGAAGTCTGAAAGATTGTTGTCGGCTAACGAGAAAGGAAATGGTCAATCTGAAATTCATTCATCTTCACGTAATGAGACTGAATCTACTCAATCACTTCCAACAACAAATATCTTTAAAAGTGCAGCCTTTTCTAGAATTGAAGCCAACAAAAGTGATCCATTAGAACCTAAGAATTTTGTGATTGGTTCATGTAGTGGTGCTTTTAAAAGTCTTTCCACTCTGAGCCTTGAAAGAGAATCAAAACACGAAGATGTTTATTTAAACAGCTGCCATATAAAGCCAATAACACGATTAAAAAGTAGTCAATCTTTTCAACATAGAAATACAACTGATGATGTTCAGACGAGAAATGGTCAATCACTACTGGCAAAGAAACCAAGCAGGCACTCGTCTTTAAACAATTCCTTTAGATCTCTCCGTTCTCTCATTAGAACCAAGTCTTCTAGTTCTGATAAGTGTAAATCCGAGGATACCACAAAACCAACACCAGCTCCAAGAAGACTACGTTCATTCTCCAATTTTAAATCAAGACTGACCGATTCAAAAACCGATTACCAAAATATTCCTATCCCCATTCCCCCTAACAATTCACACAACATTGATGCCAAGGTTCCTGATGATACTGATGAGGTTAGTAATATTATTAATGCATTATAGTCGGAGACACCTCACGAAAAACTCAGTGGAAATTAGGTCATATGAAGTCCCGTGAATTACGACTTTTTTCCACCCCTGTATATTAAATTCCAATCTTAGGTTTAGATTAGTTAATCACGATTAAAGCAAAGCGTGAGATTCATATTCACTACTATTTCCATATCCTGTATTGCTGTAACCCTATTGCTTTTATCTAACACTTGTCTGTTCTTACTAACCAAAGCGTGAGATTCATATTCACTACTATTTCCATATCCTGTATTGCTGTAACCCTATTGCTTTTATCTAACACTTGTCTGTTCTTACTAACCAAATACTAACGCATGCGTGTTCTCTCTTCCGTGTATGTGTTTCACAGAATTCCAAATACGCTTCTTCGCGCTCCCTAGACCGCCGATATAACGGGGGCGCTAACCAATACGCAACGGGTCCTAACAACTATG
>NW_007378358.1:13361-51506 GCF_000475195.1 Diaphorina citri | reverse complement strand
ATTGACAACACTCTCGGTATTTTATTTCCTACATTAGAAAGTCAAATTTGAAGTAGATTTCGATTTAGACAGGAGTTTTTCTTATAATTACTTATCGGAGTAAGGGAGTAAAACTATCTAAACTTATTATGTTGGATTTCAAAATTTAGGACCTATCTGACTAGCAATCTGACCTCAACAGATTGGGTCTTATTTAAAGGTCTTTTATTTTCAACAATGCTTTAGCAAAATCGTAGAAGGTGAGATATCGTATTAAAATAATATATTAAGACGTAACCACTCCTGTTCTTTGTTGACAGCCATTCAAAGCGCAATACTCTGACTTAGACTACGCAGATGTGGACTACAAGTCGTATGGACCTATCAACTACAAGTCGGCCTCAATTCACGCTACGCAACCCAAACTCCCTCCTAACAACGAAGAAGACCTCTTATAGGTGACTACAACGAATATCAGCAATTTGTAGCACAACTTGTATTTTCTGAAGAATTTATGACAACCTCAATATTGTTTTCTCCCATTAGTTATATGGAATCATTAACAAACAAGCTTCCCGAAAATAAGGGCCTGTATCAGATCATCAGTTGGGTGGAAATGCCTACATTATGAAAATCCTGCCATAAAAGTATTGATAAAAGTACACAATACAATAAAAAAGATCAACCAACCTCAGTGGTGTAGAACCAACCTCAGTGGTGTAGTGGTTAGCGCGGTGGACTTCGGATCTGGAGGTTGGTGGTTCGAGTCCAAGTCAAGTCATAAAACTTAGCGTAGTGCATTAAGCAGGGAACGACATTTGTGACAAGCATTTATGCTTAACACAATTAAAATTCCTTGCAACCCAAACTCCCTCCTAACAACGAAGAAGACCTCTTATAGGTGACTACAACGAATATCAGCAATTTGTAGCACAACTTGTATTTTTCTGATGAATTTATGACAACCTTGCAACAAATATTTGAAATTAATTGCCACGCCTCCTAAAAATGAGGAACCAGATACAACTGAAAATTTACAAGAGAAGTCTGAAAGATTGTTGTCGGCTAACGAGAAAGGAAATGGTCAATCTGAAATTCATTCATCTTCACGTAATGAGACTGAATCTACTCAATCACTTCCAACAACAAATATCTTTAAAAGTGCAGCCTTTTCTAGAATTGAAGCCAACAAAAGTGATCCATTAGAACCTAAGAATTTTGTGATTGGTTCATGTAGTGGTGCTTTTAAAAGTCTTTCCACTCTGAGCCTTGAAAGAGAATCAAAACACGAAGATGTTTATTTAAACAGCTGCCATATAAAGCCAATAACACGATTAAAAAGTAGTCAATCTTTTCAACATAGAAATACAACAACTGATGATGTTCAGACGAGAAATGGTCAATCACTGGCAAAGAAACCAAGCAGGCACTCGTCTTTAAACAATTCCTTTAGATCTCTCCGTTCTCTCATTAGAACCAAGTCTTCTAGTTCTGATAAGTGTAAATCCGAGGATACCACAAAACCAACACCAGCTCCAAGAAGACTACGTTCATTCTCCAATTTTAAATCAAGACTGACCGATTCAAAAACCGATTACCAAAATATTCCTATCCCCATTCCCCCTAACAATTCACACAACATTGATGCCAAGGTTCCTGATGATACTGATGAGGTTAGTAATATTATTAATGCATTATAGTCGGAGACACCTCACGAAAAACTCAGTGGAAATTAGGTCATATGAAGTCCCGTGAATTACGACTTTTTTCCACCCCTGTATATTAAATTCCAATCTTAGGTTTAGATTAGTTAATCACGATTAAAGCAAAGCGTGAGATTCATATTCACTACTATTTCCATATCCTGTATTGCTGTAACCCTATTGCTTTTATCTAACACTTGTCTGTTCTTACTAACCAAATACTAACGCATGCGTGTTCTCTCTTCCGTGTATGTGTTTCACAGAATTCCAAATACGCTTCTTCGCGCTCCCTAGACCGCCGATATAACGGTGGCGCTAACCACTACGCAACGGGTGCTAACCACTATGCCCATCACAATGGACGAACCTCGTCGTCTACAATGCATAGGAATTATTCTTCCAGTGCGACCTCTAGGCAGGACGAGTGCATTCTCCAAGCACCCAGTTATCAAATGCCTGCCCCTCCCCCCTATCTGAATCATAATGGATATAGTGATTTGCAAATGACGCATCGACCTTTGCATAGGCCGGTGGTCAATCCGCCCTATTATCAAGACTACGCTGCTGTGATTAAATTCCACGATGTGGGTAAAGAGATTGATGTGTGAGAGGTAGGTACTGTGGATCAAAACTGATCTCGTTTTAAATATCCCTATCACAAAGCATAGATGCTCTTTGGATAGAGATTCAAATGGTACATTGGGAATAAGCTCTTTCTAATCTAGAATCTACTCTATTTTATTTCCCACCTCACCTTGTGAATGCAATGATGCACTTTTAGAAAAGAGCTTCAATGAAAATCCAACAATATGGAAGGGGGGTATCAAAGTTGATGTATTAGCACGAGTTGTATAATTTAAATGTTTTGAAAACCCAATCCAACTCTACTCTATTTTATTTCCCACCTCACCTTGTGAATGCAATGATGCACTTTTAGAAAAGAGCTTCAATGAAAATCCAACAATATGGAAAGGGGGTATCAAAGTTGATGTATTAGCACGAGTTGTATAATTTAAATGTTTTGAAAACCCAATCCAACCAATATGGAAGGGGGGTATCAAAGTTGATGTATTAGCACGAGTTGTATAATTTAAATGTTTTGAAAACCCAATCCAACAAAAAAAAAAACAACAAACCAAATTCGGAATGGCCTGTTCTACTCCAATACTTTCTGTGCATCTTGATCTGTGTTGTACTAACTCACTAATTTCCCTTTCTGTTTCTATGCTTGCTATTAGGAAAGTGTGGGCCCGAGTGTCACTTATATTTATTAGTTGTAAAAACTAATTTGGACCAAAATAATGGCATCATGTGGTACGTACCTAACAAAATCACATTCATTTATTCATTACTAGGAATTTTTTGTTTTATTGACAACACTCTCGGTATTTTATTTCCTACATTAGAAAGTCAAATTTGAAGTAGATTTCGATTTAGACAGGAGTTTTTCTTATAATTACTTATCGGAGTAAGGGAGTAAAACTATCTAAACTTATTATGTTGGATTTCAAAATTTAGGACCTATCTGACTAGCAATCTGACCTCAACAGATTGGGTCTTATTTAAAGGTCTTTTATTTTCAACAATGCTTTAGCAAAATTGTAGAAGGTGAGATATCGTATTAAAATAATATATTAAGACGTAACCACTCCTGTTCTTTGTTGACAGCCATTCAAAGCGCAATACTCTGACTTAGACTACGCAGATGTGGACTACAAGTCGTATGGACCTATCAACTACAAGTCGGCCTCAATTCACGCTACGCAACCCAAACTCCCTCCTAACAACGAAGAAGACCTCTTATAAGTGACTACAACGAATATCAGCAATTTGTAGCACAACTTGTATTTTCTGATGAATTTATGACAACCTTGATACTGTTTTCTCCCATTAGTTATATGGAATCATTAACAAACAAGCTTCCCGAAAATAAGGGCCTGTATCAGATCATCAGTTGGGTGGAAATGCCTATATTATGAAAATCCTGCCATAAAAGTATTGATAAAAGTACACAATACAATAAAAAAGATCTTCTAGACTTGGGTTTCACTTAAAAAGAATGAGGATTTTCTACATCCTCCTATCCACTGACGTTAGTTGATAGGTTCTCTAGTGAACTTGTAAGAGACGAGTGTTCAATTTAGTTGAGTTTTGTTCTGTCTAATTATAAACTCTGTTGGTAACAACAATCCTTTCTGATTTCTACTTGACTTTTGTACATAATATTATATAATACGTTTTAAAATTAAATTAGGGATTAAACGTTAGAATTTTTCTTTAGTGTTTTACGTTTATCATATGAGATTTCCGGGATTTTCTGGAGATTGGTTTGGGCTACAAAAAGTTTTCCGGAAACCGGTTTGGGATAAAGACAAACGGTTTTCACAGGATTGTTATGCTTACTAAGAGCTATCCAAAACCAGTTTGGCCGGTAAAAATTTTTTCACTGTAAGCCCAGGAGGAGTGATTTCCTCAGGTCAGTAAATTAGACAGTCCCAATTAGCAGTTACAATACTGTGAAATACCTACAAAATTACTTTCACAGCCTTGGTATTCAAGTTTTCTCATACCTACCTGTAGATTTAACCCAAATTTCAAAATTTAATCTCTAGCTCTAGAGAGTCTAGACTCTAGAGGAACCTGATCTATGAAAGAGACAAAGACCTGCTAAAGATACACAGAAATGCAAACAAGAAACTTGGCCTGGAGCACAGCTGTGCACTCAAGTCTGTCCATTCCATGTTCTCTTTCCAGTTCCCATTTGTTCTTTTATTGAATGTTTAAATAGAATATCTATATTCTTTAGTGACAATCAAATTATTTTAATTTTAAATCAGTATTTGCAAAGTATGTACTGAGTGAAATATTTTACAAGCTTCACCTTTTGCCATCAATACATGTTCATTTGTTCATTGTGTCTACCCTGAGAAGAGGAAAACCATTGAAAAAAAAATGTCTAATGCCAACAGAGAGTGAAATATTTTACAAGCTTCACCTTTTACCATCAATACATGTTCATTTGTTCATTGTGTCTACCCTGAGAAGAGGAAAACCATTGAAAAAAAAAATGTCTAATGCCAACAGGTCTGTAACAACTGTTCTTGTTTGACCCCGTGGTAAGTTTGATCCAATGTAGTTATATCTACATTACATGGTGCTAGCTGTAAAATAGAACATGTACCTATTCCTACAATTATTAGATTTAGAAGGCATATGTACGTATGATAAGTTAGTTGAGTTAGTTTTATGTGGACAACAGAGGAACAGAATTAATAACAGCCCACGTCAGCTGCGTCCTAATATGATTTGTATAAAAACTAGTACATTAATCAACAATGTGTTATAAGTTTCATAGACTGATCATTATTTATGTTTCTTGTACATTTTATTTTTTGTTTCTATTCATTTTTCCTATCCATAGAGGAAAATTGTTTTATATTGTTTTACTTCTTTCAAATATCGAATCGACATTGTTATACATAAATTAATAGGTAGGTGTATTAGATACCATACCCACCTTGAAATTAATAACATACCTATTAATGGTATCCCACAGTCGAACAAAGTACCTACTCAAACACGAAGATGTTTATTTAAACAGCTGCCATATAAAGCCAATAACACGATTAAAAAGTAGTCAATCTTTTCAACATAGAAATACATTTCAAATATCGAATCGACATTGTTATACATAAATTAATAGGTAGGTGTATTAGATACCATACCCACCTTGAAATTAATAACATACCTGTTAATGGTATCCCACAGTGGAACAAAGTACCTACTCATTTTTTTCTTCCTAGAGAAGTTCGATTATTTTGTACATATTATGCGTTCAGTATGTTCTAGAAACATTTTAATTTTAACTAACATAATAACCTTAGCGGTTTATTTCACGGTGGATGATTCAGTTCTCAACAGAATACTTAAGTACTGTGGAGCCTGCTATTTAGCTGTATGAGTAAGAATAATTTGACGAACTAGTTGAAATACCCGTGAAAAGTTGGCAAAGAGAGTTCGATATTAATAATATTCTATTCTATCTATTAATTATATCAATAAGTAATATATCGATTATTTTGTACATATTATGCGTTCAGTATGTTCTAGAAACATTTTAATTTTAACTAACATAATAACCTTAGCGGTTTATTTCACGATGGATGATTCAGTTCTCAACAAAATACTTAAGTACTGTGGAGCCTGCTATTTAGCAGTATGAGTAAGAATAATTTGACGAACTCGTTGAAATACCCGTGAAAAGTTGGCAAAGAGAGTTCGATATTGATAATATTCTATTCTATCTATTAATTATATCAATAAGTAATATAATATAAGGGTAATGTTACACCAAGCGCGCATCGTTTGCAAACACTGTTGCAATCATTTTTCCACAAACATTGGCTTGCAAACAGCGTTCGTGTGTGCGCGGAGTTGATCCGGCTGCTGTCGGTTTAAAGGTAATGTTACACCAAGCGCGCATTGTTTGCAAACGTAACATTACCCTAATGAAACTAAAGCCATGTCTGAGTTCATCATTCTTCCTACTCTCCTTTCTTTCTTGTGTGCGTGTGAATTTTACTAACGACTGAGTGACAATCTAACACATTAATTTAGTGTATAAGCTGATAAGACTCTCCTTTCTTTCTTGTGTGCGTGTGAATTTTACTAACGACTGAGTGACAATCTAACACATTAATTTAGTGTATAAGCTGATAAGATAAGCAAAACGAATTTCATTATTAAAAAATATGTACAAGTGTGTGTGTTTTGGGTTTTCAAAAAGCAAGGCTGCCACTTATTTTCGTTTTAGGGGAGCTCATTTGCTCTCGCCCTACGACAAGTGTGTGTGTTTTGGGTTTTCAAAAAGCAAGGCTGCCACTTATTTTCGTTTTAGGGGAGCTCATTTGCTCTCGCCCTACGTATACAAAATATACTTACTTATCACGTAGAATACTCGACTTTTTCGAAATACAAATATTTAGTGCAATTGGAGTTTACTAATTTCGTGAACGAGAAATTAGTGAAGTTTTGTGTAAAAAATAAAAAAAACATATAAATTAATGTACATTTATATTATATGAAGTTTATAGTTATTTAATATTTATTAATTTCATTATTATTGTTGTAATAAAAAGAAGCCCGTTTTTAATTAAAAGATGCAATCTTGTTTCATTCATTTGTTTAACTGGAGTGGAGAGTCGAAATTCCAAGGCCTGACTTCACAGTATGTTAAATATAACCTTTTCAAAAAGTAAAGAACCTTTTTGAAATGTATACACAAAAGTAGAAAAAAAAGAACATTTTTTTTTTCATGAAGAAATCCATAGGTAGGTACTTACAGAGCAAAGCCATGACATGACAGGGTCCAATCTCAAGCAGTCACATGGATTTTGGATTATCTAACAAGCCAAGGCATCATGACTCAACTCATGAGCAAGCTGTGTCTGAAGGTTAGATAGCTTCTGCTTCAATACAGTCACACCCATGATGACAATGTTTTCCGGTTTCAAAGCCCCAGCACTTTCCACATTGAAGAAATACTTGTTGGGTTTGGCTTCCCAGTTGTATGGAGCTTCATCTGAATGAGAAAAAGACAAATGATTAAAGTATACTCGCCCTACGTATACAAAATATACTTACTTATCACGTAGAATACTCGACTTTTTCGAAATACAAATATTTAGTGCAATTGGAGTTTACTAATTTCGTGAACGAGAAATTAGTGAAGTTTTGTGTAAAAAATAAAAAAAACATATAAATTAATGTACATTTATATTATATGAAGTTTATAGTTATTTAATATTTATTAATTTCATTATTATTGTTGTAATAAAAAGAAGCCCGTTTTTAATTAAAAGATGCAATCTTGTTTCATTCATTTGTTTAACTGGAGTGGAGAGTCGAAATTCCAAGGCCTGACTTCACAGTATGTTAAATATAACCTTTTCAAAAAGTAAAGAACCTTTTTGAAATGTATACACAAAAGTAGAAAAAAAAGAACATTTTTTTTTTCATGAAGAAATCCATAGGTAGGTACTTACAGAGCAAAGCCATGACATGACAGGGTCCAATCTCAAGCAGTCACATGGATTTTGGATTATCTAACAAGCCAAGGCATCATGACTCAACTCATGAGCAAGCTGTGTCTGAAGGTTAGATAGCTTCTGCTTCAATACAGTCACACCCATGATGACAATGTTCTCCGGTTTCAAAGCCCCAGCACTTTCCACATTGAAGAAATACTTGTTGGGTTTGGCTTCCCAGTTGTATGGAGCTTCATCTGAATGAGAAAAAGATAAATGATTAAAGTATACAACCTTCATATGGTTGAGTGGGTATCACACTAACACACTATTTGAAATTTCTGGGTTCAATTCCTGGCAAAAATGTCACTTCTGCTAGTAATTAGTAAAAATAATAGAGTTCAAATTGGTTCAAATGAAATTACTAGCTTTTAATAAGCTATATCAGTTAGAAGTTGGTAAGATAAAAAAGGAGGCCTTGGCATTCCCAGGGATGTGTTATGGTTAGTCTACTCTGCTTCAGGGCCATATTTATGAGCAAAATACTGACTCTCAAGCTGCACTGAAGCATCAGTTCCTGATATCTGATTGGCAAACATTTACTTCAGTGTGACTTAAGATCAATTAAGTTATTAAGTCACACTGAAGTGACATTCAAAGGGAAAAAAGTCATAGCTTACGTTGTGTTTCATCCAACTCGGAGTATTCACTTTTGGGCCACTCATCTGGTTTAGGGAACAAGGTATGTCTCATGGAGTTGTCAGGATCATATTCAAAACAAACCCCGGCTGTGGGGTTCCACTTGGCATGCTCTTTACCAAAACCTTTCTTGGCGTAGGCTCTTAGTCTCAGCTCTTGACCTTTTCGCAATTTGACAATCAGGATATCTGTTGGAAAATAGGATGAGAAGGTTAGTTGATAACATTTAGCAACAAATTTTGGAATATTTAAAATTTAGCATTTAAGTAACAAACATAATTTTGGTTGCTAGAGATAATTTGTTATGCTAGTCCCTTTTGCAAGTAGAAAACAAACAACTCTGCTCTTTACACTTGGTTGGGAGTTAGTGGATAAGGTCATGACATGATACATATATCTGACATGATACATAATTATCTGTTACAATTGAGTAACACTGATGCTCAGAAAATGAAGGGGGGGGGGGGACCTTGTCTTAGCTTACCATCAGTTTCTCCATACTCATTCATGTCAGCATCTCTATTCCTGGAGGTAACCGGCACAACTCGGGCATCAGTAGATTTCAAGTCAGCAGTAGTAACATGGCGGGTTTGATCATCAACACATTTCACATCAAGAGTAAACTCAACACTACACTCGGAACAGAAGTCAACACATGTGCAGTCCTGAAATACATACATTTAAATTAAATGTTAGCCAATGGTTTTGAACATTGTGGGTGTAGTTATTGTATGTAACATGGGTCACAAAAATTAGAAATAGTAGATACATTTAAATTAAATGTTAGCCAATGGTTTTGAACATTGTGTGTGTAGTTATTGTATGTAACATGGGTCACAAAAATTAGAAATAGATACATTTAAATTAAATGTTAGCCAATGGTTTTGAACATTGTGTGTGTAGTTATTGTATGTAACATGGGTCACAAAAATTAGAAATAGTAAGTAAGTAATATAATTATTCAGGATTAGGTGGCAAAGAATACTTCAGGCATGAACTTAACTCAAGTTTAAATTCCTTGGTACCATGAGTGGATTCCATGATATAGTTTCTTGTTAGATTAGATGGTTCAGATTGAATTAGACAATAGGTAATCCTGCATTTAGACTGTAACATTACTGTGATATTTAAATTAAATAAATTGTATCAATAAAGACATAAATAAGTACCCTTGAGTAAAGAATACGATCCACAACTTCATCAGATGTTAGAGGTATGAGTCCAATACGGGATGCTATAAATTCATCACTGAGAACGGTAGAGTTGGCTTCAAGTTGAACCCAATCTATAGCCATGGTTGGGGTCTCAGCTATGAATACTCTTCTGAGGCTATTAGCAACACTAGAAAGAGAAGAAAAATATCAATTAGTAGGGGACTGTCTAATTTACCGACCTGAGGAAATCACTCCTCCTGGGCTTCCGGTGAAGAAATTTTTACCAGCCAAACCGGTTTTGGATAGCTCTTGGTAAGCATAACAATCCTGTGAAAACCGTTTCTCTTTATCCCAAACCGTTTTCAAGAAAACTCGCCAAACCGGTTTTGGATAGCTCTTGGTAAGCATAACAATCCTGTGAAAACCGTTTGTCTTTATCCCAAACCGTTTTCCAGAAAACTCTGGAAAACCCTTTTGAAAAATGGAAAATCTCAATTTCCAGACAAACCGTTGCAAAATTTTTACCGGCCAGCCCGGTTTTAGATAGCTCTTCACAAGAAGAACAATCCTGTGAAAACCGTTTGTCTTTATCCCATACCATTTTCTGGAAAACCCTTTTGAAAAATGGAAAGTATCAATTTCCGGACAAACCGTTGAAATTTTTTTACCTACCTGAGGAAATCACTCCTCCTGGGCTTACAGTGAAGAATTTTTTACTGGCCCAACCGGTTTTGGATAGCTCTTGGTTAGGTTAGGTTAGGTTAGGTTAGGTTAGGTTAGGTTAGGTTACTCTTCTGAAAAATGAAAAATCTCAATTTCCGCCTTCATATGGTTGAGTGGGTATCACACTAACACACTATTTGAAATTTCTGGGTTCAATTCCTGGCAAAAATGTCACTTCTGCTAGTTCTTTAGTGACAATCAAATTATTTTAATTTTAAATCAGTATTTGCAAAGTATGTACTGAGTGAAATATTTTACAAGCTTCACCTTTTACCATCAATACATGTTCATTTGTTCATTGTGTCTACCCTGAGAAGAGGAAAACCATTGGAAAAAAAATGTCTAATGCCAAGCAAGTTGAACCCAATCTATAGCCATGGTTGGGGTCTCAGCTATGAATACTCTTCTGAGGCTATTAGCAACACTAGAAAGAGAAGAAAAGTATCAATTAGTAGAGGACTGTCTAATTTACCGACCTGAGGAAATCACTCCTCCTGGGCTTCCAGTGAAGAAATTTTTACCGGCCAAACCGGTTTTGGATAGCTCTTGGTAAGCATAACAATCCTGTGAAAACCGTTTGTCTTTATCCCAAACCGTTTTCCGGAGAACTCCGGAAAACCCTTTTGAAAAATAGAAAATCTCAATTTCCAGACAAACCGTTGCAAAATTTTTACCAGCCAGCCCGGTTTTAGATAGCTCTTCACAAGAAGAACAATCCTGTGAAAACCATTTGTCTTTATCCCATACCATTTTCTGGAAAACCCTTTTGAAAAATGGAAAGTATCAATTTCCGGACAAACCGTTGAAAATTTTTTACCTACCTGAGGAAATCACTCCTCCTGGGCTTACGGTGAAGAAATTTTTACTGGCCCAACCGGTTTTGGATAGCTCTTGGTTAGGTTAGGTTAGGTTACTCTTCTGAAAAATGAAAAATCTCAATTTCCAGACAAACCTTTGAAAAATTTTTACCAGCCAGCCCGATTTTAAATAGCTCTTAATGAGCAGAACAAAACTGTGAAAACCGTTTGTCTTTATCCCATACCATTTTCCGGAAAACCCTTTTGAAAATCATTTCAATGGTTTGTCCGGAAATTGAGATTTTCCATATTTCAAAAGAGTTTTTTCCGGAAAACAGTGTGGGATGGAGACAAACAGTTTCACAGGTTTGTTCTGCTCATGAAGGGCTATTTAAAACCGGGCTGTCCAGTAAAAAATTTTCAACCCTAAGTGCGCTAATGGATGTTTTACGTTTATCATATGAGATTTCCGGGATTTTCTGGAGATTGGTTTGGGCTACAAAAAGTTTTCCGGAAACCGGTTTGGGATAAAGACAAACGGTTTTCACAGGATTGTTATGCTTACTAAGAGCTATCCAAAACCAGTTTGGCCGGTAAAAATTTTTTCACTGTAAGCCCAGGAGGAGTGATTTCCTCAGGTCAGTAAATTAGACAGTCCCAATTAGCAGTTACAATACTGTGAAATACCTACAAAATTACTTTCACAGCCTTGGTATTCAAGTTTTCTCATACCTACCTGTAGATTTAACCCAAATTTCAAAATTTAATCTCTAGCTCTAGAGAGTCTAGACTCTAGAGGAACCTGATCTATGAAAGAGACAAAGACCTGCTAAAGATACACAGAAATGCAAACAAGAAACTTGGCCTGGAGCACAGCTGTGCACTCAAGTCTGTCCATTCCATGTTCTCTTTCCAGTTCCCATTTGTTCTTTTACTGAATGTTTAAATAGGATATCTATAACTGCCAGTCGCTGGATCTCCCTCAACATCTGACTAGGTGGTCGATCACCCATCTCTAGGGTACCCAGGAGTTTGTTGAGTCTTTCTTCCTCCGATTGACCAAAACGCTTAAGGATTGCGTTTTTCAGGTGGGTGTATGTCCTAGTACCTGGGTCTCTGACAACCTCGGACACCTCGGCTAGGACCTCTGGTTCTAGCCTAGCAGTGAGTTGTATGTATTTCTCCTCTTCTGACAATACACCAGCGAGAGTAAATTGCGACTCAACATTCACGAAATACATGTGAGGATCTGGCTTGTAAAATTTTGGGATAGTCATGGAGACAAATGTGGTGTGTTGTTGATTTGGCTCAACCTTACCGTCCTTACCACTAGTATCCATAATAGCTGGGCAGCGTCAGGATAGGAGCGTCACGGGTCACCAAGCCACCTTTAGCATTTCTCTCATAAAAATCCCGAACCCTCTTGAACACCCTGTAAACTTCACGTTTTTTTACTCAACTTCTCAACTATATTCACTGGACGGATATAACCGATTCAACCGGTTGCTCACGGTAGCTATGTAGCTAAATCTGTTAATCTGTAGATCCTCATGGTAGAAAGAAAGCAGGAAAAGTAAAATCCCATCCCCCTACTGTTGTCATGGGATTTTTCTCGAAAAATCTCGTCCTCAACACGCTCCCCTGTGCTAGATCCATGTAGTATGTAGCTAATCTGTAGATCCTAGAATTCCTAGATCCTCATGGTACTTATACTTAGAAAGAAGGCAGATCCAAATCCTGCTCTGTTTTTTTTTTTTTCCTAGTTCTAGCTGTTTGGTGCTTGCTTTTCTAGTTTTTCTGCCAGTTTTTCCAGACTTCCCAGCTCAATTTCCTACCTTCTTTTCGGAATCTAGATCCAAGACTGTTTCCTGTCAGCCCTAATTTTGCCATGGCTGGTGAACACCAAGAATTCTAATTTAAAACTCATACCTAGCTACTACCTCTACTACTTTTCACTCAAGGTACTCGCGATTTTGATGTGGAACTTGGGGATTACGAGTCGCGAAGAAATTCTGCCTTCACCTGCTATCCTACGAAGTGAGAACTTTTTCGTGGAATGTATTCCACGGTACCTACCCCATGAGACCCATTTCGTAGAATGGTTCGAATCGCTGAAAGCAGGACCGGTAACCGCCTAAGAAACATTGCTGCTGGCTAGTTCGAGGGTGTCTCAGGCTCGTGACGGTAACTGGTTCCTAGTTCTTCAACGGTTGAACATAGTTCCTGCATTTGAAATGGTTACCTCTCACATGCCAAATGGCATCTCGCCATTTTTCCATGACTCACCAGTCCCATTCTTTGTAGCTACGATATTCCTATATTTAACTAGGCTCAAGGTATCATTACCTTCAGAATGTTCAACAAATGTTTACTACTACTGAGTTTGTTCAGTACTTGTATTAACTCGGCACATATTGGATCACATCTCAACAAGGAGAGAGAAGAGGATGGATCTTTTGTAAGTCGTGATCACAACCATTACGGCCAAGGTGGAGAACACAATACAGATTTTGACCATGAAGCAATATTAGGTGAGTTGATTCCTGCCACTTCTAAAAATCAGAGGCCCTCTCCTGAAAGGATTGGTAAATTTTAAAAATTTTACATATACTTACCTACTTGCATGGTAAGTAGATAGGTACAACAACATTCCTCAAGAGGATGGATCTTTTGTAAGTCGTGATCACAACCATTACGGCCAAGGTGGAGAACACAATACAGATTTTGACCATGAAGCAATATTGGGTGAGTTGATTCCTGCCACTTCTAAAAATCAGAGGCCCTCTCCTGAAAGGATTGGTAAATTTTAAAAAAAATACATATACTTACCTACTTGCATGGTAAGTAGATAGGTACAACAACATTCCTTTTAGGAATAATCCTCAGTGAAATCCCAATGTTTTGAATGTTAGTTTTAGGCACCATAAGAATCTTTACCTTATTTTACATCTTTTTGCAGGTAGTGTAAAGGAAGCAGAAGAGTTTGAGCACTTGTCTCCTGAAGAATCAAAGAAACGGCTCAGACTGTTGCTTAAAAACATGGACTTAAATAAGGACAACAACATTGACCGGAAAGAGCTTCAAGCATGGATCCTACGCTCTTTTCGAATGTTATCCGTGGAGGAATCCAATAGCCGGTTTGAAGATGCAGATGAAAATACTGACAAAGAAACGGCTCAGACTGTTGCTTAAAAACATGGACTTAAATAAGGACAACAACATTGACCGGAAAGAGCTTCAAGCATGGATCCTGCGCTCTTTTCGAATGTTATCCGTGGAGGAATCCAATAGCCGGTTTGAAGATGCAGATGAAAATACTGATGGTGTGGTTGATTGGGATGAGCATCTCAAAGAAACCTATGGCACCGAGGATGCAGATGACATTGATGTGACTAACTTGGGAGATGACATGGTCTGGTTGATTGGGATGAGCATCTCAAAGAAACCTATGGCACCGAGGATGCAGATGACATTGATGTGACTAACTTGGGAGATGATGAGGTAAGAGATAGAGAGTGCTAAATGTCAATGACAAAAATACAAAAAGTAGGTATTTAAATTTATCACCTATGACCTATGATAACATAATATCATCTAGGTATTCTAGGTAAAATACTGATGGTCTGGTTGATTGGGATGAGCATCTCAAAGAAACCTATGGCACCGAGGATGCAGATGACATTGATGTGACTAACTTAGGAGATGACGAGGTAAGAGATAGAGAGTGCTAAATGTCTATGACAAAAATACTAAAAGTAGGTATTTAAATTTATCACCTATGACCTATGATAACATAATATCATCTAGGTATTCTAGGTACTCTGCCAGGACATTCATTGACAAGTAATTTGGAAAACACAACATTCCATTTTTGTCTGATTGTTTTGAAAAATTATATGGTTAAACAACTGTCTATATTTTGTGGTCTCTTTGGTGTTATATTTGTTAGTAATTAGAACCTATTACTTTTGTTTACACAGATGGTCAAACAGGATAAGATGATCTTTAATGCTGCTGATGGGGACAAGAATGGTGTTCTTGACAAAACAGAGTATCAAAGTTTTAGTGCTCCAGAGGAACATCCACATATGTTTCCAATCCTGATCAAACAAGTGCTGGAAGAAAAAGACACCGATAAAGATGGGTTCCTAAGCTTTCAAGAATTCATGGGTGACCGTGGACAAAAACACAACCGACAATATATTGTGGAAGAGAAGGACAAATTTGACAATGAATATGATACAAACAAAGATGGACTTCTCAATGAAAATGAAATACTATCCTGGATTGTGCCTAGCAATGAGTAAGTTAGCTGAGAATAAGAAAATATACATATCTTGACTAAAAAAAATCCCAGTTTAATCAGTGGCTACATGGTTGATTTAAAAGTATGAGTACCTATGTGTACACTGTACATAATATGAAAACCTTGCTAATAAAAGGTTAAAATATATTTACGTACCTAGATAGTTTAAGTTATATACATATCTTGACTAAAAAAAATCCCAGTTTAATCAGTGGCTACATGGTTGATTTAAAAGTATGAGTACCTATGTGTACACTGTACCTACATAATATGAAAACCTTGCTGATAAAAGGTTAAAATATATTTACGTACCTAGATAGTTTAAGTTTATCATTCTTTTTTCCTTTTGTTTTCAGAGATATTGCTGAAGAAGAGGTGAATCACTTGTTTGCAGCCTCTGATGATGATCATGATGATCTTCTCTCATTTGATGAGATTGTAGAACACCATGATGTATTTGTTGGAAGTGAGGCCACTGATTTTGGAGATCACTTAACCAACCCTCACCTGATCAAAGAAGAGCTATAGTGATGTATGTATGTGTTACTTATAGGAGTGTCTTATCTTCCTTTATCTTAGAATATTTTCCTTCAAGTGCCATTTTCTTCTGAAAGAAAATAAAACCTATGGGTATAACACACCTGTACATAGGGAAACTCCTTTGTGTAATCAGAATGACTGTGACCATAGTGTTTGACATGGGGGTGAAAAAATTATGTATCTTTTGTGTTGCAGGTCCTATATTACTCTTTAAAAAAATATTTATGAAAGTTGCAATATTAACTAAGATTTTCCCCCAGACAAGGTAATTTCTGTTCTATTTCATGAGTTACCTATTTTGAATAAAACCTTTACCTGTTTCTATCCCCCATCTACAAAATGAAAAAGTACCATTCCCCCAGACTCAAGGTAATTTCTGTTCTATTTCATGAGTCCTATTTTGAATAAAACCTTTACCTGTTTCTATCCCCCATCTACAAACTGAAAAAGTACCCACAAAACAGTAAGTAAGCTTGTCAGTAAATGTAATGAACAATTTTTTTTAGATATACATTGTACCTACCAAGTATTATTTTGCATTGTGCTTCAATGTAGTAGACATTTTCCTTTGTATCAAAACTTTTTTTTTCTTGTCATATTTGTAGTGTTATTTGACTTCTCTTTTTTTTTTTTTTAGATATACATTGTACCTACCAAGTATTATTTTGCATTGTGCTTCAATGTAGTAGACATTTTCCTTTGTATCAAAACTTTTTTTTTTTTCTTGTCATATTTGTAGTGTTATTTGACTTCTCTTTTTTTTTAAAGTACATACCTACAAATAATTTATTCTAGTCCCATGATTTTGTTCTCATTTTAGTATACTCGGAATTTTTTGTCATATTTATAATCAGTAAACAAAATATTGTACTGTGTTCGTATATGATATATACTAAATTATACATAGAAATTAACTTTTGTATACAAAAATAACCATGTTGATTTTCTTATTTTTTTATTAACTACACACACCATTTCAGAACTCCAGTAAATCTGTCAGGAACTGGTGCATTCAACTTGTAAAAACCTTGAGCTCACTCCAGGTTGTAGAAATGGGTTTGTTGGGGAATGGGGGAAATGGCACACTGCCCTAACACTAATATGATCATTTATCAGGGGTTTAAGCTTCCAAATAACAAATAGAACCTTTATTCTACCTGTCTCCTGATCCCCTGAATGAATACTATTGAATAGACTTCAAGATCACAGATTTAAGAATTACAAAATAAAATTGAACAAAAAATGTTGATTGGGATTTTTGTGATGTACCTCTGTCAAGTTCAGTCAGCTAGAACAGGCACCTTTTCTTTAGTTTTGATTTTCTCTTTCTCTGCTGCCTTTGTTTCAGCAGGTGTAACATCCTCTTCAGGAGAAGGTTCTGAAAAAGAAAATCAAAAATATTAACTCCTTTTGATTAAGCCCAGGTCTACTGTCTAATTTTTAAAAACAATTTGAACTCCTCCAAAAGTGCAGATGTATGCTCTGTCAAGTTCAGTCAGCTAGAACAGGCACCTTTTCTTTAGTTTTGATTTTCTCTTTCTCTGCTGCCTTTGTTTCAGCAGGTGTAATATCCTCTTCAGGAGAAGGTTCTGAAAAAGAAAATCAAAAATATTAACTCCTTTTGATTAAGCCCAGGTCTAAGTACTGTCTAATTTTTAAAAAACAATTTGAACTCCTCCACAAGTGCAGATGTAGGTATGAAAAAAAAAATCCAAAAATGGACAAACATTTAACATTATAATGAGTTATTCCAGTGAAATTTTGGAGGAAAAGAACACTCAGTTTTTATAGCAATAATGTGATTACCTTCAGAGGGCACCTCCGGTAAGCTGGCAAATTCCTCAGGTTCAGCAATGGGAACTTTGGGTTCAGGTGTTGGTATAAGAGACTCTGCCATCATCTTCTCATATTCCTTCTCTACATCCTCTTCGTCTTCATTGGTCAGGACACCTTGGAGCATTTCATCTATTTCCCGTTGCTTCTCAATACTCTCTCTAGTCTCATCTAGAATCTTTTCAACATCTTCTATGCTAATGAGTTCATTGACCTTCTTTAGAGCCTCATTTCCCACTTGGAGTCCTTTGATTACCTGCAAAATGATGATGAAGTTTTTATAATACAAACCTAGAAGATCCCATAATTTACTTATGTGTCTGAACATTATGCTTATCATTATGTGAATACAAAGCCTGTCTAGCTAGGTTTAGCATATTTCAAAAGAGTTTTTTCCGGAAAACAGTGTGGGATGGAGACAAACAGTTTTCACAGGTTTGTTCTGCTCATGAAGGGCTATTTTAAACCGGGCTGTCCAGTAAAAAATTTTCAACCCTAAGTGCGCTAATGGATGTTTTACGTTTATCATATGAGATTTCCGGGATTTTCTGGAGATTGGTTTGGGCTACAAAAAGTTTTCCGGAAACCGGTTTGGGATAAAGCCAAACGGTTTTCATATATACACAGAAATGCAAACAAGAAACTTGGCCTGGAGCACAGCAACAGCTGTGCACTCAAGCCTTTCCATTCCATGTTCTCTTTCCAGTTCCCATTTGTTCTTTTACTGAATGTTTAAATAGGATATCCATGCTGAAGACAAAATGAATAATAACGGAATACAAACAAGTGTGGACTATGCAGTCAAATACGGTGAACCGATTTGTACAATGAATAAAACGTTTTTGGTGGATATCCGCAGTAATCAAAAGTACCTCTCTTACTCAAATGGTTCGATAAGAGCTGATGGTATGTACAGAGACATAGACCACTACTGCATAGATCTTTACTATTTCTACCTCTCTTACTCAAATGGTTCGATAAGAGGTGATGGTATGTACAGAGACATAGACCACTACTGCATAGATCTTTACTATTTTTACCTCTCTTACTCAAATGGTTCGATAAGAGGTGATGGTATGTACAGAGACATAGACCACTACTGCATAGATCTTTACTATTTTCCTGAAAAGGATATCCATCACTATGCTCCTCTAATGTGCAGTCCTGATGCCACAGGATTGCCGTCTAATGACAGTCCGAGCAAATACAAATTCATCACCTTTCTTCTCATCTTTTCCAACGTGTTTGCATTCACCACTCTCATAGTCTACGCCATATTGCCGGACTTGCACAAGAAGATCAATGGAAAATGTCTCATGTGCTATTTTACCTGTGTGTGTCTTTTCATCACCTTTCTTCTCATCTTTTCCAACGTGTTTGCATTCACCACTCTCATAGTCTACGCCATATTGCCGGACTTGCACAAGAAGATTAATGGAAAATGTCTCATGTGCTATTTTACCTGTGTGTGTCTCCGCTTTGTCATGTTCAGAAACTCTGGACTTCTTGGCTTTTGAAAAGAGTCCTCCCATTTTTGGAAAGTGTAGGTTGTATACAGTTTACAGTAACTTGAAAGTTTTATGATGAGGTAGGTAAATTATCTCTACATTATTTTGGTGCAAAATCAGAGGTGCTTGTGCTACGGAATAACTCACCAGTACAGCTTTGTCATGTTCAGAAACTCTGGACTTCTTGGCTTTTGAAAAGAGTCCTCCCATTTTTGGAAAGTGTAGGTTGTATACAGTTTACACCCGACCACAAAACAGGGGTTTTCATTCATCAAGTTTTTGCTAACTAAGGATGTAGGTGCAGGATCAAGATGGCACAGACTGCATTCATAAATTTTTAGGAGTTTGGTAGCACATAGCACCAAAGTTGGAAAACGAGTTCCTATTGTAGCTTAGGGCATTAGCAATGTAAAAGTTGGTTCGTTGATTATCTTACAAATAGCAGATTAGGTATCAGAAATCAGAAATGCTATTAGATCTAGGTAAACACTTAATTAAAATAAATTAATGATAAAGGATAACGATAAATTTGATTTTGATAACTTTTTCATTTATCTTTTTTTATCACAAGATAAACAAAAATGCAGGGTTGCCAGTTGCTTGATAAACAAGGAACGTTTTTTTACTCAACCGAATTCACCGGTGCCACCGATCATAAGAAGCGTTGGTATTGGAGACCAGTGTCGGAGCTACATCGGGGTTAATAGTGTTGCCTACTTTTTTTAAGGGAGGGGAAAGTTTTGCTTGTCCTTTCGCGATTTTGATGTGGAACTTGGGGATTACGAGTCGCGAAGAAATTCTGCCTTCACCTGCTATCCTACGAAGTGAGAACTTTTTCGTGGAATGTATTCCACGGTACCTACCCCATGAGACCCATTTCGTAGAATGGTTCGAATCGCTGAAAGCAGGACCGGTAACCGCCTGAGACAGTAACATTGCTGCTGGCTAGTTCGAGGGTGTCTCAGGCTCGTGACGGTAACTGGTTCCTAGTTCTTCAACGGTTGAACATAGTTCCTGCATTTGAAATGGTTACCTCTCACATGCCAAATGGCATCTCGCCATTTTTCCATGACTCACCAGTCCCATTCTTTGTAGCTACGATATTCCTATACTTAACTACCTGTTACCTTCTCACGGTAAATTAGGTATAAGATTATTATGAATTTATGAATAACTACTGCGAGCACCTAAGCATCATGTGGACATCCTAATAGTAGGCTGATGGGTAAAACCGCGAGTCATCAGTCAGTCAACAAGTTAGAGCTACTAACCATTATCCATATTGTTCGGAAATACGATAAACATTAATCAGAAATTATTCTTACAGTCTACAGTGTAAAAAAAAGGTTCTTATTTCGGAATGACTATATTAGATAGTGAGGAAAAAGAAGATGAAAATCAGTTTTTCAATTTTTTCACTTTCTATTTCCTATCGCATTATTGTGAATGTGAACAAATGATTTAATCACTTGAATTTACTCGATCATCACTATCATCAGTGACGCCTATTATAATTTATCAAAGAGCGTATCATGACCAACCTCTGAATCAGAGGATATATTTGGATGTTTTTATCCACTTCTTCCTTTTGTGTTATACGGGGTGTATAAAAAGTCGTTATACAGGGTGGGAGGGATTACACAGTACGTAACAGGGTGGTAGGGATACGGCGTAACAGGTTCTCTAGAGCCCTGCGAAACAAGAGTTGTGTCACTAGCATTGGTTTGAGTATAGGTAAATATTTTTTGATCTTAATATGACTTGATCGGGAAATTTTAACCCCGAAGAGATTTTTTGAGAGATATTTTCTTTACCCCTGACAAATTTTCTTTATCCCATAGCAATCACGAGATTGATTATCTTAAAATTAATTTTATCACAACAGCTTTACCTACTCCTAAAATGAGAGGAAAACATGAGATTCTTCTTCAATACTTGCGCGACTACAGTAGGTATTATTGATATTGATGATTATTTTATTATTACTTTAGATAATACATATGTAGGTAGGTAGTTAATGTGTAAGTCTGTACCAATACAACCAAAAATATCTATGATCAATATGATCATGTGTGTACTATGTATGTATCAATGTTAGGTACCTATTTTGTCAATGAACCAATAACTGCCCGAAGTCATCCTCTCCTTAGTCCTTAAGGACCTTGATCCAATGATACTGTTTGTATCATTTCTTTTGTTCATATTGGTTGTGTGATAGTTCATGGGGTCTGGTGACACAGGTTCCTGGATGAGCATTCTTGACGAAGGTTTAGGTGTTGGGTTCACAGTGTACACTTAAATTGATTGGAAATAACCTTCTCCTGATTAGGTCTACTGTGGCTCTCAACTTTATTTGTTTTCAAGTAAGCATAACAATACGCGATGAGTAGGTAACATACAAGGTCTTGTTGGTATTATAGGTATCTCTATCTAAGTATTTGTTGCTTATATTGGAAGCTAGATTCGTACAGATTGGTATTGAGCTTAACCCATCCTTTAGGGCTGTTTGCCCCTAAACCTAAGCTTCTGAGTGATGGGCTTTTTGTGTATGAAGTTAGCTGCTATCACCGGGAACGTCAAGTGCAGGACCAAATTAAGTAGGTAGGTATGTAGGTACCACCTACCAGATGTAAGTATGAGTACCTTTTATACCTAGGTATAATGCGTACTGAAGTTCGAAAGTTATAGACTCACAAGTAGGTAGTAGGTAAACAGGTAATTCGAAGCTTCATAAAGAAGGTAGGTATACTGTGAGCCATAAACTGTACAATACGCGATGAGTAGGTAACATACAAGGTCTTTTGTTGCTTGTTGGTATTATAGGTATCTCTATCTAAGTATTTGTTGCTTATATTAGTACCTAGATTCGTACAAATTGGTATTGAGCTTAACCCATCCTTTAGGGCTGTTTGCCCCTAAACCTAAGCTTCTGAGTGATGGGCTTTTGTGTATGAAGTTAGCTGCTATCCCCGGGAACGTCAAGTGCAGGACCAAATTAAGTAGGTAGGTATGTAGGTACCACCTACCAAATGTAAGTATGAGTTCCTTCTATACCTAGGTATAATGCGTACTGAAGTTCGAAAGAGAGAGACTCACAAGTAGGTAGTAGGTAAACAGGTAATTCGAAGCTTCATAAAGAAGGTAGGTATACTGTGAGCCATAAAATGTGATGCTTATTGTTTGTCCTGAATGGAGCCTTAAGTCAACAGAAACCCTCATAAAAAATAATACTAATATTATAACTAGGGGTTTCCAAGGTCTGAAATATTAGCCCTTAGTAAGAAGGTATACAAAGTACCGTCTCATCACTTGGGTAAGGGTAATGTGAGCCAGCCTAGTTAGCTTAGTTGATGAGGAAATTTTCCAAAGGTTCGCTAAATATTCCCAGGGTTTGTCGTGAAAGCATTCCGGGAATTCTGGAAAATTTTCAGGCTACCGCGTAGGTATTTTATGCATAACAAGCTAAATTAATAAACAGGGGTATAATTACAGTAATACTATGTGATATTGTGATATGTATAGTTTGTAATAAAATTTTCTATAGGGTGGAGTTCGGAGTTCAAAAAGTGGGAGGGGGGAAAAATGAAAAATGTTCGCGTTTCAGGCTAAACAGATATGCTCGCCGAACTTTTGGCTTCATGGAATGTAATTAACACGATAGGTATTAAATTAGAAATGTACCATAACATTATAATTTAGATGTACACTATCTTGTCTTCCTTCTCTCTTCGATTTCGGGACGATAAGACCACAGCAGTTACAGTTCCCTCTGTCAAACCTCTTGAAAAAAAAAAAGTTAATGTGAGTAGGCGGTTGGCTTGTCACCGAATGTAAGTTAAAACCGGTAAAACCCCCGTCACCAAAGACCTTAGTTAGCAGTTATTCAGCTAAGTAAAACCTCTATGAGTAAAACCTCAGGGCTTATAAATTAAAATACTTCTGCTCCATGTATCTGGCACTAAATGAAGCATCGGGCATGGGGCCCCAGACATTTGGAAATCCCTGTATTGTACAAATAGACATAAGTTTCAAGTTTATTGTATTCTCTTGTCGTGTGTCGGAGACTACACGGTGTTTTAAGCTGTGTTAGTTTTTCCGTGCTAACTTTGTGACTGGTTTATTGTTTCACTTTTGACTTTTCTTGAAATATAGGTTCATACTGGGTGGCCTTAGTAACAGTTGAAACAAAAAAATAACCAAGTTGGATATGTAAAAAAAAAAAAAAATCAATAAGTATTACCTTCAGGAAAAAAAAGTTCATTTCCTTTCGTTTCTTGTCCTTTCACATACCTCTATGGGGATATTGTCGATTTGTAGGTTTACCTAAGAAGTCTTTAAAGTCCTCGACAACCTATTGTTTTTAATAAAGGTTTATAGTTTACAACAACCTTCCGTCCTTGATAAGGATTAGGATTAGTTTTCTCTAATCTGAAATGGGTATACTGCGGTTACCCATGTGTACTTGTATGAGAAAGTTGCACGAAAGGTCGCTTATTTTCTATGAGGCGCATATAAAAAATGTATTCTGCATATTACTTATTTATTTCACAAGTAGTTACATTACGTAAATTTATTAGGTGCACCCTGCCAGGGATTGAGGAAATTTTCCAAAGGTTCGCTAAATATTCCCAGGGTTTGTCGTGAAAGCATTCCGGGAATTCTGGAAAATTTTCAGGCTACCACGTAGGTATTTTATATATAACAAGCGAAATTGATAAACATAATTACAGTAATACTATGTATGTAGTAATAAAATTTTCTGGGTGGAGTTCGGAGTTCAAAAAGTGGGAGGGGGGAAAGGGAAAAATGTTCGCGTTTCAGGCTAAACAGATATGCTCGCCGAACTTTTGGCTTCATGGAATGTAATTAACACGATATTAAATTAGAAATGTACCATAACATTATAATTTAGATGTATCTACAATTTATTAGACTTAATTATTGTTACATTAATCTTCTGCGTAATCTTCATCAGATAAATGGGTAGATGTTTTGTATGACTAACTGTCCACAAGATAGGCAGATAGATAGGTGCCTATATACATCTGCTTTCCTATTACCTTAATTATACTACTCCATCACCAGGTTAAACAAGGTAGCAAGGTACCAAGGTACGATAAACAAGGTAGGTCATATGTATTCAATTCTGAAGAACATAATTCAAAGTAATCAAGCGTTGCGGGAGGAGCGCGAACGTCAGGAGTTCGAAATGCCGTTTAAATAACCTTAAAAGGTGTGTCCAAACATAGTCGACTGGCCGTCGATCGACGAGGAGAATCTATGTTACCGAGGCAGTGTGGACGGTTCAGTCGATGTCGATCGACGGATGGCCGGTCGGCTATGTGTGGACACACATTTAGGTACCTACCTATATTACTAATTATCTGTTTTCCAGGAATATTCGGGAACAGAAAGCAGGCAATGAGTCTCATCTAAAGAAGTTCCTCACGTACAGTACCTACGGATGGGGAGTGCCAGCTATTATCACTCTAATGGTGTACGTGGCTGAGGTGCACCCCACTTGGTTTCCGCCCGAAAGCAGACCCAACTTTGCCGTCTACAATTGCTGGTATAAAGGTAAATGGCGTTTCTTTTTTTCGCTTTCTTCTTTCCTTCTTCGATTCAGTCGTATACATTCTTTCTTCATACAAGAAGTCAATTCAATTTAAAAATTCTTCTTATAATCCTCCTGCTCGTTCTTCTTTTTCTTCTTTTATGTACTTCTCCTTCGTCTCCTCTCCTCCTTTACTTCTTCGTTTTCCTCTTTTTGTTAACTTTAGATATCCTAACTTTAGATTGTCAAATGTTGATGATTTTGTACATGTTTTGGAGTAGGTTATCAACCTATAGGTAAGCACAGATTTGAGATTTGACAGATTTCTCAATGTGTGGCACTAAATTTCCTGTATGACGGACAAATATTTCAGATCCAGAAGACAACTACGCTATGAAAGTGTTCTACATCATCCCAATGACCATTTTCATCACGATCAACATTGTGCTCTTCGCGCTGACTGCATATCATTGTACGGATATCAAGGATCAAATTCTGCGCATGAAAAGTGTGAATAAGGAGAAGGAGAACATGAAAAGCAAGTTCAATTCTTACAAAGTCAAGTAAGTAGACAATTCTCGCCCGGCGCGGATAATATCCTGAACGGATAATATTTGTTTTCGGAACGGCTGGCTTTCTCCTATCCTGTCTTCGTTCTCTCTTCGATTTCTCTCTCTCTCTCTCTCTCTCTCTCTCTCTCTCTCTCTCTCTCTCTCTCTCTCTCTCTCTCTCTCTCTCTCTAAAGTTCGTATTATAATATTATTAGAATATTAGATAGTAAATTAATATTAAACCAATATGTATAGCTGAAAACTCCCCTTTTTCTAATGGTTAGTACCTATATCTATGATAATACTAGACTTTTTGTGTGTGGTTACAGATGGACTTGTGGATGGCTAAAATGGGCTGAATGAAGCTCGTCAAACCAGTAATATGAATAGACTAGAACAGGTTCCTATACCTAAGAGTACCTTCCTCCATCCCGTCCAAACAGTTTATATCAGTCATTCACCGAAGCGCTAGAAATACTATGGAACCAATAGCCTTAGTCCATACATTTCTATTTCTTAGCATCCTAGCTGTGAGCACATCTCAAGGAACCACTGCGAATTCGACGTTGAGAAAATGCTGCTCTAGAAAAACCGTTTTGAATCAAAATTTGGACTGCGTGCCATTGAAAAGCGATGAAAGAGTTGAGAGTGACATTTTCCACATTGAAGGCTTTGGAAGAGTCACCTATGATGTGAGACATGAATGCTCTGGGAATGTCACATACGTGCAGCTTACCCGAAACTTTGACAATATGAGCTTTTACTGCGTGGACAAGTTGGTCATTAATGATACTGCAGGAGTCGAGGTATTAGTTGGTCTGAATTGTCAAGAGAACGTAACAATTAATTACTTTGAAAATGTCGAGATCTTTACCATGCAGAAGTGTTGTCCTCGGTACTATCAATATAATCAGTTCAAACAGTGTGTGTTTTCTTCAGGTAAGTCACCATCTTCTTTAGTTTGACATGTTCGAGTTCTACAGTTGATCGAATTGGTCATTTTGTTAGCTACATATGTGTATGATCTACATACCTCTGTACTACTATTCAATAGGCCGCGGTGATGACTAACTAACAACTTAAACCTTAAACCAAACTAATGACTAAAGTTTTATTCTCTTTACTCCACAGGAATTGACTTTGCCAGTACACTTATGACCAGCCTCCTTCAGAATAATTTGTTCAACATCAAATATATTAACATGAGGTATGGGCTCAATGATTCACTCAACATTGATGTTTTTTTTTTTTTTTTTTTATCACAAGAATCACAAGATAAACAAAAATGCAGGGTTGCCAGTTGCTTGATAAACAAGGAACGTTTTTTTTACTCAACCGAATTCACCGGTGCCACCGATCATAAGAAGCGTTCGTATTGGAGACCAGTGTCGGAGCTACATCGGGGTTAATGGTGTTGCCTACTTTTTTTAAGGGAGGGGAAAGTTTTGCTTGTCCTTTCGCGATTTTGATGTGGAACTTGGGGATTACGAGTCGCGAAGAAATTCTGCCTTCACCTGCTATCCTACGAAGTGAGAACTTTTTCGTGGAATGTATTCCACGGTACCTACCCCATGAGACCCATTTCGTAGAATGGTTCGAATCGCTGAAAGCAGGACCGGTAACCGCCTGAGACAGTAACATTGCTGCTGGCTAGTTCGAGGGTGTCTCAGGCTCGTGACGGTAACTGGTTCCTAGTTCTTCAACGGTTGAACATAGTTCCTGCATTTGAAATGGTTACCTCTCACATGCCAAATGGCATCTCGCCATTTTTCCATGACTCACCAGTCCCATTCTTTGTAGCTACGATATTCCTATACTTAACTACCTGTTACCTTCTCACGGTAAATTATAAGATTATTATGAATTTATGAATAACTACTGCGAGCACCTAAGCATCATGTGGACATCCTAATAGTAGGCTGATGGGTAAAGCCGCGAGTCATCAGTCAGTCAACAAGTTAGAGCTACTAACCATTATCCATATTGTTCGGAAATACGATAAACATTAATCAGAAATTATTCTTACAGTCTACAGTGTGTGTGTCTTTTATGCTTCACTGTAACAGTTGTGCGGATAGAAACTTCACTGCAGAAAAGCAACAAATCACTCTGCTTTACCATGGGTAAGTACCTACATACCTATATGTGAATTTTATAAATCTATACACATAAAAAATATATATAAATCTATACATATAAAAATATAAAAATCAAGATAGAAATATTACAAAGGCAAGAAGTCCACGCCACCAGGATCTTCTAACTCCCGACTACACAATCCCCACGAAGCGAAAATTGACAAATGGTGCGATCGGTATTTTTCTGCTCAAGGAGTGTTAAGTAGGTAGTAGGTAGGTTCGAGAAGTGTCCTTATGGTTTTGGATAACAATAAAATTCCTATAGGTACCCTACACCTACTTACCATACATAAAAAGGGATTTCATACAAGTTTTAGAACTTTTTTTAAAGAAGTATCTAAAAATAATGTGGCCTGTTTCTTTTCTAATTTTTTACAGGGTTAGTGACGAATTTCTCCGTTCTGGCAACTTGCACATGGCTTAATGTGATTTGTTTCGACATGTGGAATAAATTCAGGTAAGATTGCTTCCTATTTCTTAAGCGTTATTGCGTCCTTGCGTGATGTAAGACTTTTATCTTTAAGTTCCTGTACTCCCATCTGAAGCTTTTAGCTTAATGAGATTTGTAGTTGTAGGCATCTGCTTTTGATAATAATTGCTCACCAAATTTCTTCTTCCTAAGCAAAAGCTTGGCACGACTGAAAGAAAAGCAAAAACATATTAAAGAAAACATAGTGTCCAGGACTTAGCTTAACCATTCTGCCTCTTCTGAAAGGGGTTTGAAGCATTCCACAAAAAGAAGTACCTATATTGTGATATTACTTCCAACCTATCAAATTAATATCTGTCCAGTCTTGGGTAATGGCAATGTCAAAAAACCTTGAAACTATATTTCATGTTAATGCAGGTGGGGCAGCACTTACTTTAACTGTTTGTAGGCCTCCTAGCACACACAATGATAGAACAGTGGATTTAAAAAACACCAGAGCATAATCATTTTTACTTACTCTCTTTTGCCTTCATTTAGGAGTTTCTTGGCTAGTTGCCTTTCACTCTCAAGTGACTTCTCAATCCTCTGCTGGTATTGTTTCAGTTTGTCCCTTTGTTGTTTCACTTGCTGAAACAAAAATTAAATAATAATTTACTGAGGTACTTAGTTTGTAGTATTTCCATACACTACTTGAGCTAGTTCAATGGCATGCCTACGCCTACTTGACACTTGTAACTTGAACTTCCGGTATTGGTACTTTCTGGGGATTAAAAATCAATTAAATCAAAAGCCTTTTTAACAAAGTTTCACAAATACTATACACTATACTAAATATAAATATAAAAATCCGGTGAAGGTGAAGAACAACCAACGGCGTAAAAAAACGTGAAATCGTGAATGGGCTATAGATGTGAAACCGGCCAAAGATGTTGTATGTACATGTACAACCCGCGATTAGCTTCTCATACATGATTTTTTTTTTATTTACAGGGTGATTCAAAAAGTATTAACCCAAGTACCCCTTAAAATTTAACAGTTCAGGTTGGATACCTATTTCTTACATCTGGGCCTTTCGGTATTGGTACTTTCTGGGGATTAAAAATCAATTAAATCAAAAGCCTTTTTAACAAAGTTTCACAAATACTATACACTATACTTACTAAATATAAAAATCCGGTGAACTGGTGAAGGTGAAGAACAACCAACAACCAACGGCGTAAAAAAACGTGAAATCGTGAATGCTGAATGGACTATAGATGTGAAAGCGGCCAAAGATGTTGTATGTACATGTACAACCCGCGATATTCTGAAATTTGCTAGTGAAACAAAAATTAAATAATAATTTACTGAGGTACTTAGTTTGTAGTATTTCCATACACTACTTGAGCTAGTTCAATGGCATGCCTACTTCACACTTGTAACTTATAAGTTTTATGATGAGGTAGGTAAATTATCTCTACATTATTTTAAATGATTAAATCTTTTGATCATGCCTGTATTGATATTATTAAGGATAATAATGAGCATTATGTCGTCAGAGCGTATGAACCCTACTCTAAAATTTGCGCCACCAACAATTGCCTTCGGAAATGTTGCCAGGTAGGCTATTCACTGATAAGGGGTAAAAAATGTCGAAAAACAAATGCTACATTCAATCCCATCTTCAATACAGTCTTGCCTGAAGACAAAATGAATAATAACGGAATACAAACAAGTGTGGACTATGCAGTCAAATACGGTGAACCGATTTGTACAATGAATAAAACTTTTTTTGTGGATATCCGCAGTAATGAAAAGTACCTCTCTTACTCAAATGGTTCGATAAGAGCTGATGGTATGTACAGAGACATAGACCACTACTGCATAGATCTTTACTATTTTCCTGCAAAGGATATCCATCACTATGTTCCTGTAATGTGCAGTGCTGATGCCACAGGATTGCCGTCTAATGACAGTCCGAGCAAATACAAATTCATCACCTTTCTTCTCATCTTTTCCAACGTGTTTGCATTCACCACTCTCATAGTCTACGCCATATTGCCGGACTTGCACAAGAAGATCAATGGAAAATGTCTCATGTGCTATTTTACCTGTGTGTGTCTTTTATGCTTCACTGTAACAGTTGTGCGGATAGAAACTTCACTGCAGAAAAGCAACAAATCACTCTGCTTTACCATGGGTAAGTACCTACATACCTATATGTGAATTTTATAAATCTATACACATAAAAAATATATATAAATCTATACATATAAAAATATAAAAATCAAGATAGAAATATTACAAAGGCAAGAAGTCCACGCCACCAGGATCTTCTAACTCCCGACTACACAATCCCCACGAAGCGAAAATTGACAAATGGTGCGATCGGTATTTTTCTGCTCAAGGAGTGTTAAGTAGGTAGTAGGTAGGTTCGAGAAGTGTCCTTATGGTTTTGGATAACAATAAAATTCCTATAGGTACCCTACACCTACTTACCATACATAAAAAGGGATTTCATACAAGTTTTAGAACTTTTTTTAAAGAAGTATCTAAAAATAATGTGGCCTGTTTCTTTTCTAATTTTTTACAGGGTTAGTGACGAATTTCTCCGTTCTGGCAACTTGCACATGGCTTAATGTGATTTGTTTCGACATGTGGAATAAATTCAGGTAAGATTGCTTCCTATTTCTTAAGCGTTATTGCGTCCTTGCGTGATGTAAGACTTTTATCTTTAAGTTCCTGTACTCCCATCTGAAGCTTTTAGCTTAATGAGATTTGTAGTTGTAGGTAGTTCTTATTACTCTCTGAAACAAGAAAATGATGCTTTCCAATTTACGCACTTACATAACTGTAGCACAAACTTGAAAATATTCCAAAAGTCTTACTTTTGGTATAGCTTAATAGTAAAGCTTAATACCATTGGAGAACTTACATAACTGTAGCACAAACTTGAAAATATTCCAAAAGTCTTACTTTTGGTATAGCTTAATAGTAAAGCTTAATACCATTGGAGAACTTTGCTTAGGTGCATTTGACATCTCCACTAATATCATGGGAAGGCTGTTAGAGCTACTAACCATTATCCATATTGTTCGGAAATACGATAAACATTAATCAGAAATTATTCTTACAGTCTACAGTGTAAAAAAAAATGGTTCTTATTTCGGAATGACTATATTAGATAGTGAGGAAAAAGAAGATGAAAATCAGTTTTTCAATTTTTTCACTTTCTATTTCCTATCGCATTATTGTGAATGTGAACGTCTTATCTATTACTAATTTCGGTAAGTACTTAAGTAGGTACCTACCTATTATGTACAAAGATATGTAATCATAATATTGTTCTCCCTCTTCTTCAATAATTGAATAAATTAAGGAGAAAAGTAGGTAGGTAATACCTACCTATGTATTTTTTCCCCATTTGACAGACACCTATAGATGTCTATCTACCTATTACCTGCTTCTTATTTTAATCCATCCGAAATCCTGGAATGATTTCAAATTTTAGCATCAACGAAATGGAGGTCAAGATTATGCATAAGTGGGGTGTAATATTTCACACATGGATAGCTTATTATTTGTTTATTATGTAGGTATATTATTTAATTAGGTACCTATACTTATTTATTTGTTTTTATTGAATGCTTTATTTAGACGGTCAAAGTAGCATCACTTTGTCATGTGCCAATATCATTTATTTAGACAAGTGCAATCGTCAATTAAATATTAAATCCGGGTTAGTAGAAAATTTTGTAAGTGATTTTTTGAAAAGTGATCTACATACTTAACTACTTGTTTCTCTGTACCTTAGATCTCTAATAGCTATGACACAACAAGGGCTAAGTATTCCAAGTAGGTATCTAAGAAGCTCAAAAGTCACAGGCGTAGGTACATTAGACCTCACAATACAAGTAGGTATTAGCTATGACACAACAAGGGCTAAGTATTCCAAGTAGGTATCTAAGAAGCTCAAAAGTCACAGGCGTAGGTACATTAGACCTCACAATTAGAAATATTAAATCCGGGTTAGTAGAAAATTTTGTAAGTGATTTTTTGAAAAGTGATCTACATACTTAACTACTTGTTTCTCTGTACCTTAGATCTCTAATAGCTATGACACAACAAGGGCTAAGTATTCCAAGTAGGTATCTAAGAAGCTCAAAAGTCACAGGCGTAGGTACATTAGACCTCACAATACAAGTAGGTATGTAGGTACCTACTGTAGGTGCCTAGGTACTGAAGAAAAAGTGGAAACGTCTCCACTCTCTAATACCCCAGAAGAATAATTATTTTTTTATTGGTTACCTATACCTATCCATTACCTATAACAGTTAGTAGGTACGTAGGTAGATAAAAAGTGGAAACGTCTCCACTCTCTAATACCCCAGAAGAATAATTATTTTTTTATTGGTTACCTATACCTATCCATTACCTATAACATTGTTAGTATACGAGTACGTAGATAATAATAGGTATAGGTAATCCAATAATATGACTAGTATCACCTATTATTCTGTACACTCTCGATTCTCATTAAATTTGTTCATCAATCTTCACATCTCTTCAATATTTTCTCACCCGGGGACTCTGCTTACTGCTCAGGCACAGATTTTCCTCATCTCATCTGAATCCTTGTACCATCCTCACGTCAGATACAGAGGCGAATTTTCTGCGCAAGATTCGAGTCATTCGAGATTTTTACTTTTTTTTTTTTCTCGCGATAACAAAACGCTTTTCTCGTAGAGAGCTCTCTACTCTCTGTGGTGCACAGTCAGTTTCCAAAGCTGAGCTTAATTTGTTGGTGCTTCTCAAGGATATTTCTTTAACAGACGCTTTTTTTGGCGGAAAAATTAATTGATTTACTGTGTAGTTCTAATCACTGAAACCAGTTCAATGAAGGTGTAGGCACAGAGCGAACATAGATAAATAATTAACAGGGTTTACTCTTTTATTAATATAGATTTACCGCGAGGTACCTATGTATTTATTTCTGTCCAAGACTGCGAGGGAGGTAAGTTATTAAGTATAACTGTAAGTAAGTAGGTACATGAGTAGGTACGGTATAAGTAAGATCAAGTGGGACGGGGGTAGAAGTAAATACAGGGGAAAAATTAAGTACCTCCAGGATGTTAGGGTTCATTTTCCTCGTCTCCCTTCATACTCTCATATACCTGTCAAGTTTGACTGCTTAGTAGGTACCTATAAGTTGTAAAGAATAGTAAGACTGCTATAGTAAGTAGGTATAGAAAGTTTAACACGAAAACATACATGTACCTCATGTTATTGTATAGGATGATATATAATATCATACAGGCTGGTCCTGGTCTTCGGACCAGCTAAAGCGGGACAATATCGGGACTTTGGGCGAAAGCGGGACATTTTAGCGTCCCCAGAGGATTTCTTGGGACAGCGGGACCAGAGGCTCCAAAGCGGGACTGTCCCGCCGAAAGCGGGACGTATGGTCAGCCTATATATATCATACAGGCTGGTCCTGGTCTCTGATTACTGATTACATTATTCCCGTTATTGAAAATTAAACCGCCAGCCTAGTTAGTTGGGGAGTGGCATGTCTGCGTTGTAAGCTCTGGGTCGCGGGTTCGATTCCCGCCTGAGCAGATTCCATCCTAAGCAAATAGGGAACGCTCGGAACGGCTGGCTTTCTCCTATATCCTGTCTTCCTTCTCTCTTCGCTTTCGGGACGATAAGACCTTGGCAGTATGGCAGTTACAGTTCCCTCGATCAAACTGCTAAAAAAAGAACCAATAAAACTTAGCCCCCTTTTCTACTCCCCCTGGCGGAAATCTAAAATTGCGAACGATGGTAATTTTTTATATTCTTAACCTTCAACTCTGAAACTAGCTGTCAAAAATCCCATAATAAATTCAGACTAAAACATTGAATCCCATCAAAACGTCTGGAGAAATTGATAATAGATTTTATGCACAAAAGCAATTTGTGGACGTCTTTTCTGTTTTTCCTCCTAGACTCCTACGCCAGTATTCCCGGAGCTGTACGTAAATTGCGCGTATAAATGGATCTCAATCATCATAGGCACTTATGTAATGTAACTGCTTGTGAAATAAATAAGTAATATGCAGAATACATTTTTTATATGCGCCTCATAGAAAACAAGTGACCTTTCGTGCAGCTTTCTCATACAAGTACATTTGGAAGAGTCACCTATGATGTGAGACATGAATGCTCTGGGAATGTCACATACGTGCAGCTTACCCGAAACTTTGACAATATGAGCTTTTACTGCGTGGACAAGTTGGTCATTAATGATACTGCAGGAGTCGAGGTATTAGTTGGTCTGAATTGTCAAGAGAACGTAACAATTAATTACTTTGAAAATGTCGAGATCTTTACCATGCAGAAGTGTTGTCCTCGGTACTATCAATATAATCAGTTCAAACAGTGTGTGTTTTCTTCAGGTAAGTCACCATCTTCTTTAGTTTGACATGTTCGAGTTCTACAGTTGATCGAATTGGTCATTTTGTTAGCTACATATGTGTATGATCTACATACCTCTGTACTACTATTCAATAGGCCGCGGTGATGACTAACTAACAACTTAAACCTTAAACCAAACTAATGACTAAAGTTTTATTCTCTTTACTCCACAGGAATTGACTTTGCCAGTACACTTATGACCAGCCTCCTTCAGAATAATTTGTTCAACATCAAATATATTAACATGAGGTATGGGCTCAATGATTCACTCAACATTGATGATGTTGTCACTGATTACAAAACGATTAGAAGTAAGACATACTATCTAATCAATGAATCCGTTAACATGACCAGTGAGTCCAAAGTTACTGAACTAGACAACATCAATATTGCGAGATTTGACAATATGATTAAATCTTTTGATCATGCCTGTATTGATATTATTAAGGATAATAATGAGCATTATGTCGTCAGAGCGTATGAACCCTACTCTAAAATTTGCGCCACCAACAATTGCCTTCGGAAATGTTGCCAGGTAGGCTATTCACTGATAAGGGGTAAAAAATGTCGAAAAACAAATGCTACATTCAATCCCATCTTCAATACAGTCTTGCCTGAAGACAAATATAGGTACTTACTTTTTGATGGAATGCTTCAAACCCCTTTCAGAAGAGGCAGAATGGTTAAGCTAAGTCCTGGACACTATGTTTTCCAAAACTTTAGTCATTAGTTTGGTTTAAGGTTTAAGTTGTTAGTTAGTCATCACCGCGGCCTATTGAATAGTAGTACAGAGGTATGTAGTATGTTTTCCTTAATATGTTTTTGCTTTTCTTTCAGTCGTGCCAAGCTTTTGCTTAGGAAGAAGAAATTTGGTGAGCAATTATTATCAAAAGCAGATGGACAGTTAGAAAACTTGGAGACAATCATCAATGACCTTGAATTTGCTCAAGTTGAAAAAGAGGTTTGTACAATGTTCTTCAGTTTGCCTAATCTTCTCTTGCCTTCCACTCCCAGCAAGATCAGTTTGTCTGAAAATGGAATATCTAATTTTGGTGATTAATGTTCTTCAGTTTGCCTAATCTTCTCTTGCCTTCCACTCCCAGCAAGATCAGTTTGTCTGAAAATGGAATATCTAATTTTGGTGATTATACTGTAAACCTAGCTAGACAGGCTTTGTATTCGCATAATGATAAGCATAATGTTCAGACACATAAGTAAATTATGGGATCTTCTAGGTTTGTATTATAAAAACTTCATCATCATTTTGCAGGTAATCAAAGGACTCCAAGTGGGAAATGAGGCTCTAAAGAAGGTCAATGAACTCATTAGCATAGAAGATGTTGAAAAGATTCTAGATGAGACTAGAGAGAGTATTGAGAAGCAACGGGAAATAGATGAAATGCTCCAAGGTGTCCTGACCAATGAAGACGAAGAGGATGTAGAGAAGGAATATGAGAAGATGATGGCAGAGTCTCTTATACCAACACCTGAACCCAAAGTTCCCATTGCTGAACCTGAGGAATTTGCCAGCTTACCGGAGGTGCCCTCTGAAGGTAATCACATTATTGCTATAAAAACTGAGTGTTCTTTTCCTCCAAAATTTCACTGGAATAACTCATTATAATGTTAAATGTTTGTCCATTTTTGGATTTTTTTTCATACATCTGCACTTTTGGAGGAGTTCAAATTGTTTTTAAAAATTAGACAGTAGACCTGGGCTTAATCAAAAGGAGTTAATATTTTTGATTTTCTTTTTCAGAACCTTCTCCTGAAGAGGATGTTACACCTGCTGAAACAAAGGCAGCAGAGAAAGAGAAAATCAAAACTAAAGAAAAGGTGCCTGTTCTAGCTGACTGAACTTGACAGAGGTACATCACAAAAATCCCAATCAACATTTTTTGTTCAATTTTATTTTGTAATTCTTAAATCTGTGATCTTGAAGTCTATTCAATAGTATTCATTCAGGGGATCAGGAGACAGGTAGAATAAAGGTTCTATTTGTTATTTGGAAGCTTAAACCCCTGATAAATGATCATATTAGTGTTAGGGCAGTGTGCCATTTCCCACTAATATCACGGGAAGTTGGGAAGGCTTAGGTGCATTTGTCATCTCCACTAATATCATGGGAAGTTGGGAAGGCTTAGGTGCATTTGTCATCTCCACTAATATCACGGGAAGTTGGGAAGGCTTAGGTGCATTTGTCATCTCCACTAATATCATGGGAAGTTGGGAAGGCTTAGGTACATTTGTCATCTCCACTAATGTTATGATACCGTTATGTTACCCTGAATTTTACGTCTATGTTATTTTTAAGTATATGCATATAAAATGCAGTTTCTTTGTGTTATTATGTCACAACTTTGATGCTCACTGCAGCATTGTAGGATTTTTTCCCAATATCTCAATAATCCTAACATCCAATGTTTACCTACCATGCTGGCACCGGTCGCTATGCGCATTTACATGTCATAGCTACTCATTTTCCTCACACGCCATTTTTCCATGACTCACCAGTCCCATTCTTTGTAGCTACGATATTCCTATACTTAACTACCTGTTACCTTCTCACGGTAAATTAGGTATAAGATTATTATGAATTTATGAATAACTACTGCGAGCACCTAAGCATCATGTGGACATCCTAATAGTAGGCTGATGGGTAAAACCGCGAGTCATCAGTCAGTCAACAAGTTAGAGCTACTAACCATTAGCATGATACAAATTTCTTGACCCCGCCGGGAATCGAACCCGGGTCTCCCGCGTGCAAAGCGAGCGCAGTGACCACTACCCCGTGGGAGCTGACAAGTATATGCATATAAATGTAATGAGCATAATGGTGTTATTCTTGTTGTAATCTTGGTCATTAGTTATTAAAAAAATGGTTCTTATTTCGGAATGACTATATTAGATAGTGAGGAAAAAGAAGATGAAAATCAGTTTTTCAATTTTTTCACTTTCTAAGTATTTCCTATCGCATTATTGTGAATGTGAACGTCTTATCTACTAATTTCGGTAAGTACTTAAGTAGGTACCTACCTATTATGTACAAAGATATGTAATCATAATATTGTTCTCCCTCTTCTTCAATAATTGAATAAATTAAGGAGAAAAGTAGGTAGGTAATACCTACCTATGTATTTTTTCCCCATTTGACAGACACCTATAGATGTCTATCTACCTATTACCTGCTTCTTATTTTAATCCATCCGAAATCCTGGAATGATTTCAAATTTTAGCATCAACGAAATGGAGGTCAAGATTATGCATAAGTGGGGTGTAATATTTCACACATGGATAGCTTATTATTTGTTTATTATGTAGGTATATTATTTAATTAGGTACCTATACTTATTTATTTGTTTTTATTGAATGCTTTATTTAGACGGTCAAAGTAGCATCACTTTGTCATGTGCCAATATCATTTATTTAGACAAGTGCAATCGTCAATTAAATATTAAATCCGGGTTAGTAGAAAATTTTGTAAGTGATTTTTTGAAAAGTGATCTACATACTTAACTACTTGTTTCTCTGTACCTTAGATCTCTAATAGCTATGACACAACAAGGGCTAAGTATTCCAAGTAGGTATCTAAGAAGCTCAAAAGTCACAGGCGTAGGTACATTAGACCTCACAATACAAGTAGGTATGTAGGTACCTACTGTAGGTGCCTAGGTACTGAAGAAAAAGTGGAAACGTCTCCACTCTCTAATACCCCAGAAGAATAATTATTTTTTTATTGGTTACCTATACCTATCCATTACCTATAACA
>NW_007378358.1:0-11681 GCF_000475195.1 Diaphorina citri | reverse complement strand
GCCAAAACGGGTGGGTCAATTTACATGAAGTTTGTAAGTAAGATAGTTGTCTTGCCTTTTAGTAAGTAAAGGTATCCTAAGAACGGATTTTTCAAAACTCGCAGTGGTGCCCAAATTAGGGACGAAAACGAATAAAAGTATAATATGGTGCCAAAATAGTATGGTCAGGTAAAACGGTACAGTACGGTACGTTACGGTCACCTACGGCCATGCCTCTATGCATACGGCCATGCCTCAGTCACGCGCAAGCGGGCGGAGCCTGCTTGTAAATAATAAATAAGTACCTCCCATGATGAAATTATGTATAAATGTTTTCTATGCATACGGCCATGCCTCTATGCATACGGCCATGCTGCATACGGCCATGCCTCAGCCACGCGCAAGCGGGCGGAGCCTGCTTGTAAATAATAAATAAGTACCTCCCATGATAAAATTATGTATAAATAATGTTTATAGCCCACTGGGGTGCCAGCCAAGCTTAGCACTCTGAAACTGATTATCGAAGATTTTTCATCACTTGAGCTTGAATATTGTGCCTTGCATTTTGTAATTGTATGAGGTAATTTTTGTACACTCTAGCTCCCGACGTAATTTTTGTGTACACTAGCTCTCGGTCCACTGAGGCAGTCTTATCAAGTGTGCACCCTCAAGTAGGTACAATTGAGTAATGAAACGACTAATTTGGAATGTGAAAATTTACGGGGAGTCTCCTCAGGATATCGACCCTGGAGTCTAGTTGAACATTTCCAGCAATGAGGTAATTTTTGTACACTCTAGCTCCCGACGTAATTTTTGTGTACACTAGCTCTCGGTCCACTGAGGCAGTCTTATCAAGTGTGCGCCCTCAAGTAGGTACAATTGAGTAATGAAACGACTAATTTGGTATGTGAAAATTTACGGGGAATCTCCTCAGGATATCGACCCTGGAGTCTAGTTGAACATTTCCAGCTCCAGCATAATGACGATGACGGCTCAAATGATGAGTTCAGCGTGACTACAGAATGATGGGAATGTCATTACCAGGCTCAGATATCGCCCATTATGTTAGAGAACCCTTTCCTACCCACAAAACCCTTTCCCATTATACACCCACATCCTTTCCTATCCTCCCAACCCTTTCCCATCCAACCCTTTCCTATCCTTCCAACCCTTTCCCACCCAACCCTTTGTCGACAATCATTGTCTCTTTTTCCCATGCGGGTGCGTTTCGAATTTCGACTTTAATTCGACACATGTCATTTGTGATGTCGTGCTTATTTGAATGTACCTAATATATATTCCTATGCTTGAATGTAGGTAGGTACTGGGTAGTAGGTACCTACCGTGATCAATCTAGTCTAGTGATTAGTGACTAGTCAATCTCCTCGCATACTATCTGGGAAACAACACAGTTCAGAGCATGGGTTGATGCATATAAGTATTAGTAGATACTCGCCCATTATGTTAGAGAACCCTTTCCTACCCACAAAACCCTTTCCCATTATACACCCACATCCTTTCCTATCCTCCCAACCCTTTCCTATCCTTCCAACCCTTTCCCACCCAACCCTTTGTCGACAATCATTGTCTCTTTTTCCCATGCGGGTGCGTTTCGAATTTCGACTTTAATTCGACACATGTCATTTGTGATGTCGTGCTTATTTGAATGTACCTAATATATTCCTATGCTTGAATGTAGGTAGGTACTAGGTACCTACCGTGATTAATCTAGTCTAGTGATTAGTGACTAGTCAATCTCCTCGCATACTATCTGGGAAACAACACAGTTCAGAACATGGGTTGATGCATATAAGTATTAGATCAATATTTTTTCACCCGGGAACTCTGCTTACTGCTCAGGCACAGATTTTCCTCATCTCATCTGAATCCTTGTACCATCCTCACGTCACATACAGAGGCGAATTTTCTGCGCAAGATTCGAGTCATTCGAGATTTTTACTTTTTTTTTCTCGCGATAACAAAACGCTTTTCTCGTAGAGAGCTCTCTACTCTCTGTGGTGCACAGTCAGTTTCCAAAGCTGAGCTTAATTTGTTGGTGCTTCTCAAGGATATTTCTTTAACAGACGTTTTTTTTGGCGGAAAAATTAATTGATTTACTGTGTAGTTGTAATCACTGAAACCAGTTCAATGAAGGTGTAGGCACAGAGCGAACATAGATAAATAATTAACTATCCTGATTAGGTCTACTGTGGCTCTCAACTTTATTTGTTTTCAAGTAAGCATAACAATACGCGATGAGTAGGTAACATACAAGGTCTTTTGTTGCTTGTTGGTATTATAGGTATCTCTATCTAAGTATTTGTTGCTTATATTGGTAGCTAGATTCGTACAGATTGGTATTGAGCTTAACCCATCCTTTAGGGCTGTTTGCCCCTACACCTAAGCTCCTGAGTGGGCTTTTTGTGTATGAAGTTAGCTGCTATCCCCGGGAACGTCAAGTGCAGGACCAAATTAAGTAGGTAGGTATATGTAGGTACCACCTACCAGATGTAAGTATGAGTACCTTTAAGTATTAGAAGATATATCTCTAAGCCAGGGATTTCCAACTTCCATGTGTATGCGGCCAGATGTTACATTGGCAGGTACTTCGCGGACCACATGCACCGGTTAGGAGGTCCGTATCCAGGATTTTCTTGAGGGGGGTGGGTGAATGCTCCTCATTTTCGGAGTCCGCCCCTTAAAAAAAGAGCAAAAAGACCGATGGAGTGTTCCCAAAAAGCTTTCAGCGATTTCAAACTAGGGCCAGATGTTACATTGGCAGGTACTTCGCGGACCACATGCACCGGTTAGGAGGTCCGTATCCAGGATTTTCTTGAGGGGGGTGGGTGGATGCTCCACATTTTCGGAGTCCGCCCCATAAAAAAAGAGCAAAAAGACCGATGGAGCGTTCCCAAAAAGCTTTCAGCGATTTCCAACTAACGCCCCGCGGGCCGCTAGTTGGAAATCGCTGCTCTAAGCTATTGGGCATGGGTTGTTATTCTCACAAGTCATAGTTCTACATAGGTTTATCTGTGACTATGGATCTATTTACGTTCATTCAGACACATGGGATTTCTAGTTGACCATGACTAGGATCTAGGATGTCTGGTTGTCTGTTTTGCATTATCTCTGGATTATTTGACACCATGTGAAGCATCACACAATTATCACGGCCAGGCGGAAAGGGGGGGGGGTTTATATTTGAAACAGATGAGAAACAATCATTGCGCCTTGCCTAGATTGTGACCCAAGTGCTAAGTTGTGTTTTTTTTTTTTCTTAGAGGTTTGGCAGAGAGAACTGATAGAGACTGATGTCTGATAGTATCGAAATCGAAGAGAGAAGGAGGACGGGATAGCTAAAAGTCAGCCGTTCCGAAAATGAACCTTATTGGTTCAGGAAAAGTTGGCCCCGGGCGGGGATTGGTTGGATGGAAAAGCTCACGGCGTGAGAATCCTGCCATAAATCCTTAAAAAATAAAATATCTCCAAGGTGACCAGGCTGGCATAATGTCATTTATTTCGGACTCTCTGCCAGCCTAGTTAGCTTAGTTGGTAGAGCGTCTGCCTTGTAAGCGCTAGGCCGCGGGTTCGATTCCCGCCCGGAGCGGATTTTATCCTGATGGTATAATGTTCGTTCTCGGAACGGCTGGCTTTCTCCTATCCTGTCTTCCTTCTCTCTTCGATTTCGGGACGATAAGACCATAGCAGTTACAGTTCCCTCTGTCAAACCTCTTAAAAAAAAAAAAACCTACGTCAATAGTTTGAAGAGACGCCCGGCATAAATCAACACGGAACAGAGTTTTGATGTTTTATTGATTTTTTTTTTTTTTTTTTTTTTTTTTTTTTTTTTTTTTTGTAGAGGTTTGGCAGAGAGAACTGATAGAGACTGACGTCTGATAGTATCGAAATCGAAGAGAGAAGGAGGACGAGATAGCTAAAAGTCAGCCGTTCCGAAAATGAACGTTATTGGTTCAGGAAAAATGAACCTTATTGGTTCAGGAAAAATGAACCTTATTGGTTCAGGAAAAATGAACCTTATTGGTTCAGGATTAGGAAAAGTTCGCCCCGGGCGGGAATTGGTTGGACGGAAAAGCTCACGGTGTGAGAACCCTGCCATAAATCCTTAAAAAATAAAATATCTCCAAGGTGACCAGGCTGGCATAATGTCATTTATTTCGGACTCTCTGCCAGCCTAGTTAGCGGGGATTGGTTGGATGGATAAGCTCACGGTGTGAGAACCCTGCCATAAATCCTTAAAAAATAAAATATCTCCAAGGTGACCAGGCTGGCATAATGTCATTTATTTCGGACTCTCTTATTTTTTTCTTCAAGGTTTGCAGGCAAATTTGAATTTTTATTATTTAAATTTTCAGCCAGTACAGTATTATTAATATTTCCACGCCGAATATTGGTATATTTGGCACTCAATAATGAAATTAAATATGTACTAAGAAAGTACCAAATAATAACTTTGGCAACTTGTGGACTGCTTGTAATCTTGGAAGTACTTTGCATTTGGTTTATTGCCCTCTCTGCCTGCCTGGGGTGCATTGTTCATTGGTTTCATAATTGCATTTTTATATTGTTAAATTTCGGAGATTTTGGTATTGGTTCGCCCAAAATTTTCGAAGCACCTGCCGAGACGTTTTTTTTTAATGGGCAAAATGCACGAGATAAAATCATATTAATATATTATGTACCTACACCTCTACCTATCAGAATATCAGAAGTTATTGTATCACGAAGTATTATCTTGTAACTTGTATGAGCAGATATTTTATCTCATTTTCCTAATCGATACCTAGCTATACTGTGTCAATTGGCAACGATATATATATATGCACTCTACAGTTGACGGTAGGATTAATAGGAAACTTCCCATCTACATAATGATGGGTAGTTACTACCAAGCGTAGGTACCAACCCATGTGTATTAGGAAGAAAGGTCCCAAAGAATTCCAAATACAAACCAGCACAGTATGGAATATTCCATTCCTATTTCACCTATCCAAAAATTAACCTTAGGAACCTTTGTCAAAAATCAAGCTGGTTTTGTTATACTTAACCTTTTTCCAAAATTAACCTTATTTAACCTTCGTCAAAAAAGGTTGTCATAACAATCATGTTTGGACGGATAACACCTGTATAACATTTATGTATGTCATCAGGGTCAATAGGCACTCAATAGATTTCTAAGAAATATTGACCATTCCAGATACCATAACAAATGAAGATGTCCCCAAATGTTTATCTAGAAAAGGTCGGTCGAAAACTGGGTTTTCACCCAATATTTTTCAAGTTATTAATAGTTTTATTACCTTTCTGGATAGTAATGACAGTTTTGTGGAAAAATATTACTGTGGGAGGTATGAGATAACAATTCAGAATTTCAAGATCCTCAGGTGATGTTTGCTTTTTCATCCGTTTACTATTTAAATTTGGTTTTATTTCTGTCTCGATGCACCAGTTCCGTGAAGTTAAGCAAAGTTGAGCGTGGTTGACACCCGGATGAGTGACCATCAGAGCAATCGCGTACTGCTGGTTTTTCCCGGCCCAACTCAGGATGGGTGTGTAGGCGGGTAGCTTGTTGTCGAATGATGGGTAAAACCTCGCGTCACCAAAGACTTTCACAGTAAAGCAATCTCCGTGGCCGAGTGGGTATCACACTAGGCTTGCACGCAGGAGGTCCGGGTTCGATTCCCGGCGGGCCCGAGGTTTTTTCGGCTCTGTGCTTGGAGTTAAACCTAATATTATCATTGAGAGCAATGAGCTCGGGAAAAAATCCATTTTACGATTCCAATATTGTACAATATTATGTATCAAAATATTCAAAATGTCCCGCTTTCGCCCAAAGTCCCGATATTGTCCCGCTTTAGCTGGTCCGAACCTAATATTATCATTGATAGCAATGAGCTCGGAAAAAATCCATTTTACGATTCCAATATTGTACAATATTATGTATCAAAATATTTGAAAATACCTACCCAGTTAAGTGGGTATATAAACATATTTTATACCCACCTAACTAGGTGGGTATAAAATATGTTTGTACCTCACCACCCCCCCCCATTCGTCCAAAAAGGACTGCGTCCCGCTTTGGGCCAAAAAAATTATGGTCACCCTAGATATATATCATCCTATACAATAACATGAGTCATGAGGTACATGTATGTTTTCGTGTTAAACTTTCTATACCTACTTACTACAGCAGTCTTACTATTCTTTACAACTTATAGGTACCTACTAAGCAGTCAAACTTGACAGGTACCTATATGAGAGTATGAAGGGAGACGAGGAAAATGAACCCTAACATCCTGGAGGTACTTAATTTTTCCCCTTGTATTTACTTCTACCCGCGTCCCACTTGATCTTACTTATACCGTACTCATGTACCTACTTACTTACAGTTATAGTCGTGGTTATATAGAAGTAGATCAGTGCTCGTCGCTTCGCGTCGCGTCGGTCGCGTCGAAATCTTGACGTTCGCGCTCCTCCCAACGCGCAAGATGTTGAATCACTTTTACAGTGTAGGTAGTAGGAAGTGTGGAGATAGATTAAAATGCAATGATAAGATTAGGTCAGTAATGAGAAAGACAGAAAGTTCCTATGGTTCTGTTGAAATTGGTTCTAATTTTTCGGAATCACAGTTTGAGTGGAAAGATGCTTTTGAGGGGCCTAACAATGACCATTAGAATCTTTGTATTCCATATCAATTTTAAATGATTTTGAAATTTTTTATGTAAAGCATTGATGAACCCGATCATAAAAGTATTAAGAGCGTCTCTATTCGTTGTCTTCATCACTCTAATTTCAGATTTTGTTCCAGGCTCTCTCTCAACTTTAAACTTTTCCTCGCCATGGGTGTGTTCTGGATCTGCGACATTTTCCAGCGCTACATTGAGACCGATTTCCTCACCACGTTGATTTTGGACACCATCTACTGCTCGCAGGGGTTCTTCATTTTCTATCTGTTCATCTTCAAGAAGCGGATTTGGAAGAAGTTGGTGTCCCAGTTCAACAAGACCGTGTTTCGGTTTAATCGGGGTTATATAGAAGTAGATCAGTGCTCGTCGCTTCGCGTCGCGTCGGTCGCGTCGAAATCTTGACGTTCGCGCTCCTCCCAACGCACAAGATGTTGAATCACTTTTACAGTGTATGTAGTAGGAAGTGTAGAGATAGATTAAAATGTAATGATAAGATTAGGTCAGTTATGAGAAAGACAGAAAGTTCCTATATTTCTGTTGAAATTGGTTCTAATTTTTCGGAATCACAGTTCGAGTGGAAAGATGCTTTTGAGGGGCCTAACAATGACCATTAGAATCTTTGTATTTCATATCAATTTTAAATGATTTTAAATTTTTTATGTAAAGCATTGATGAACCCGATCATAAAAGTATTAAGAGCGTTTCTATTCGTTGTCTTCATCACTCTAATTTCAGATTTTGTTCCAGGCTTTCTCTCAACTTCAAACTTTTCCTCGCCATGGGTGTGTTTTGGATCTGCGACATTTGTTTTCTATTCGTTGTCTTCATCACTCTAATTTCAGATTTTGTTCCAGGCTTTCTCTCAACTTCAAACTTTTCCTCGCCATGGGTGTGTTCTGGATCTGCGACATTTGTCAGCGCTACATCGAGACCGATTTCCTCACCACGTTGATTTTGGACACCATCTACTGCTCGCAGGGGTTCTTCATTTTCTATCTGTTCATCTTCAAGAAGCGGATTTGGAAGAAGTTGGTGTCCCAGTTCAACAAGACCGTGTTTCGGTTTAGTGACACCAACAAGAGCACGGTGAGCCAGAATAGTGCAGCGACCACCGTGTTTACGATGCATTCCATCACTAGTCCTGGGGAGGGCAATGAGGGAGAAAATGCTGGAAACGTGAATGGCCATATGTAAATTAATTGTTTTTTAAAAGGTTTTAACTTGGGACCATCCCTACTCCACACTTTGAAATTTACATTTTTTAAATTTTTACATTTAATGTTCTCGTATCTAATAGGGAGAAAATGCTGGAAACGTGAATGGCCATATGTAAATTAATTGTTTTTTAAAAGGTTTTAACTTGGGACCATCCCTACTCCACACCTTACAATTTACATTTTTTAAATTTTTACATTTAATGTTCTCGTATCTAATTGGTGAAGAGAGTAGCCTGTCAGGCCAAGAGCCTGTCAGGCTAGGCTCTTGGTATCCCGGCCGGGCAGCAGGTCAAGAGCCTTCCTATCGACCAATAGGATTCAGGTAATTGAAAAGCGGCCAGGTGAACTCGCCATCCAAAGGAGTTAGATTTATGTAGACTGTTCTAGGCTCTAGCTATAGAATGTAGGTATATGAAACTAGTCATTTTTAATTTTCGTGAAAGAAACATGAAGCCTGTCAGGCTAGGCTCTTGGTATCCCGGCCGGGCAGCAGGTCAAGAGCCTTCCTATCGACCAATAGGATTCAGGTAATTGAAAAGCAGCCAGGTGAACTCGCCATCCAAAGGAGTTTCATTTTTGTAGATTGTTCTAGGCTCTAGCTATAGAATAGTATAGAAGGTAGGTATATGAAACTAGTCATTTTTAAATCTTCGTGAAAGAAACATGAATAAGTACTTACTTGTATTTCTTTTTTCGATATTTCGTATTACAAATCGTTTATTTATTACTTTTTTAAGGCTTTAATGGCAGGAATCATATCACACAGTGAGCTCTTCCATCCAAATGGAAATTATCCGTCTGTTAATTTTGAATTATTGGTGAAATATCTATGTATAAGAAGGGTGACTATTAAATTTTACTTACATATTTTCAATTTTATCACTGATTGAATTGTGTTTTTCTTTTAGCTAAGTCCCCGTACAGCACAAAAACGTTCTTAGAATGTTTCTACTACACGTAGGTAACAAGGGGTAACAGGATATTTTTTATTTCATCCGACATATATTTTTTGTGGCACATTGCATATTTAAAATATTCCTAGGCGTTCATACAATTTTAGTCAAATGGAGGGTATTCATAGACCTATTAGGCACAACATACCTACTCGTTCTTATCTGCCAATACCTAGGTACATACATATATTCTAATTTTTCCTCGATATTCTCATTCTAATTCGAAGTAATTAATTACGTATTGAGGCAAAGCTTTTATTACTTCATTTATAATTTTACGTTGGAAAAACTGTGAGGCTTACGTACACTGCTTCTACATACATATGTATGTCTGTACCTAAGGCTCACACAAATGCCGTACAAAAAGTGTACATTGAGATTGGGATCATGCTATGGTAAACTATGTTTGAATGACGCTAATGGCAATGATAACATTTCTGGACCAATCTTGAGGTATCTTTTCAGTTTTCGTACCTACAATCACCTACCTACATTAACTTCTTTGTTTATTGTTTCGCCACTTTTACCGTGGTGCGCAACATTGTTTTGTTTCGCAACATTGTTTCGTAATCCATCACAGGTTGTGAGAAGATATCAACAGGTGTCACATGATTTCTTTCAATTTCCAATATTATATCTGAGGAAGTATTAACTATCATATTGCATTATTGGTGATATAATAACAACATTGATTTCCTTTTCATATCCTCCTGGATTATTTTATTGGTAAGATTGATTCAGGTTATTAATTAAATTTTTATTACCTAGTCAAATGGAGGGTATTAAATTAAATATAAATTTTATAGACCTATTTTAGGCACAACATACTCGTTCTTATCTGCCAATACCTACATAATTTTATATTCTAATTTTTCCTCGATATTCTCATTCTAATTCGAAGTAATTAATTACCTATTGAGGCAAAGCTTTTATTACTTCATTTATAATTTCACGTTGGAAAAACTGTGAGGCTTACGTACACTGCTTCTACATATGTCTGTACCTAAGGCTCAGACAAATGCCGTACAACTGTACATTGAGATTGGGATCATGTTATGGTAAACTATGTTTGAATGACGCTAATGGCAATGATAACATTTCTAGACCAATCTTGAGGTATCTTTTCAGTTTTCGTACCTACAATCACCTACCTACATTAACTTCTTTGTTCATTGTTTCCCCACTTTTACCGTGGTGCGCAACATTGTTTCGTAATCCATCACAGGTTGTGAGAAGATATCAACAGGTGTCACATGATTTCTTTCAATTTCCAATATTATATCTGAGGAAGTATTAACTATCATATTGCATTATTGGTGATATAATAACAACATTGATTTCCTTTTCATATCTGCCTGGATTATTTTATTGGTACGATTGATTCAGGTTATTAATTAAATTTTTATTACTCTGAACAACATAAGGTATACATATCTATAGGTAAGTTTGAATTGGAAATGCAGGTATCCCAAAACCAAACTCAATTTCATTACGAAGATGTAAGATACGTATATGTATTACGAATCATAAATATACGGGGTGGGTACCGATTCCGCCGTTTCAAAAGTCTACTTCGATTAGGTACGTAGTAGCTAGGTATGTATTAGGTATCTACCTATATGTAGCTACTCATTATTGTGATTGACCTTCAATATTGGCCTACTTACAGCGAAATTCCCAAGAATTGTTCATTAGACTTTAGATAAACTTGTTTACACTTTAATCTTTTCTCTTTATCACAATAGGTAGTTTATTAGGTACGTAGTAGCTAGGTATGTATTAGGTATCTACCTATATGTAGCTACTCATTATTGTGATTGACCTTCAATATTGGCCCTTTCCTTTGCTACCGGCAAGAATGAAAAGAATCCAAGAATGACTGTTTTCAAATACCTACTCGTACGTACGTATGCGTATAATCCATACAGTTTCCTCTCACTAGAAATTACTCTTTAATCCACCATAAGTCGCAATGCAATACCTTCATTCTTTAGCTTTAAAAGGAAAATAATCATTACCTAGCTTTGTAAGCGTTAGAACCCGGGTGAATCCAAGAATGACTGTTTTCAAATACCTACTCGTACGTACGTATGCGTATAATCCATACAGTTTCCTCTTACTAGAAATTACTCTTAATTCCACCATAAGTTGCAATGCAATACCTTCATTCTTTAGCTTTAAAAGGAAAATGATCATTACTTTGTAAGCGTTAGAACCCGGGTACGATCCACGCCCGGGGCAACTTTTATCCTGAATTCCAGGAGATAAGTTTTTTCTCGGAACGACTGACTGGCTTTCTCCCATCCTGCCCTCCTTATGTCTTAGATTTCAGGACGATAAGACCTCCGTTGTTACAGTTCCCTCTGTCAAAAAAATCTAATTTGCCTAAATGTTATAATTATTATGCTATGGTTCTGGGCTCTGTCATAATATGTTATCTGAAAAACAAGAATAAGTTCTACTACCGAATGGGTTAAGATGGTCATATAGGTACCATCAAGTTCTGGAGTCGCATATTGGTTTTGGATGCGCTCCGGTAAGCACTCACAGTAAATGGTTTTCTTTGACCTATATGCTACAATATGCATTAGGTACAACGTTTAACCAATAGGTATATGGTATACGAGTACGTATACGAGTCGCATATTGGTTTTGGATGCGCTCCGGTAAGCACTCACAGCAAATGGTTTTCTTTGACCTATATGCTACAATATGCATTAGGTAGAACGTTTAACCAATAGGTATACGAGTATGAACCTATGTAGGAACAAGGTTTGATAACGTTCATCAAGGTCTGTCTCTCTTCATGCCCATTTCCTCGTGTAAAT
>NW_007378357.1:169225-186692 GCF_000475195.1 Diaphorina citri | reverse complement strand
TAAGTTTTGTTTTAGATAGGTACCTAGCTGTCTATTTTTATTTATTTATTATTATTATTTTTATAGAATGCTCGATGCTACCTAGGTACTTTTTTTTTTTTTTGCTGTAGCTTGTATCTTTCCCTTTGCCTATGAATCTAAGATACCTGGGTACTTAGGTATCTTTTTTATTGATAGGTAGGTAATTATTTTTATTGCTAACCTACTATGTATTGTACAGAATGATATTTTCTACCTCCTAAATTATTATAGTGATCTTGAGGAATCCCGACTTCTTATTGGTAGACAGATCTGGTTACGTTTCCTAACCACTGGCCACGATTGTGCACCAATGAGATTCTTCTTTGGCGGCTCACCTTGAGATTTTGTCTATGATGTGTTCGTATTCAAATTAGGTATTTATTTATCTAATAGCGATTTAATGTATTTTCTACCTCCTAAATTATTATAGTGATCTTGAGGAATCCCGACTTCTTATTGGTAGACGGATCCGGTTAGGTTTCCTAACCATTGGCCACGATTGTGCACCATAAGATTCTTCTTTGGCGGCTCACCTTAAGATTTTGTCTATGACGTGTTCGTATTCAAATTAGGTATTTATTTATCTAATAGCGATTTAATGTAAAAAAAAAGAGTTTAAAACAAACAAGATTACCTATTGGGGGAAAGATTTAGCAAAGTTTTACACAAATTTATCCCGTCCCTCTGTCTCTCTCCTCTTTCTATATACGTCCATCCCTCCTCCTTATTTCTCCTTAATCCCCTCCTTTTTTACCTTTCATAACTTCTTCTTCTGCCCCTCCCTCTTCTTACACCTCCCTTTCGTCTCCTGATCCCTCACACGTAGCTAAGTCCAAAGCTTTGTTTATTTGCTTAGGAAATCCTTACTGGTCTCAACCCTCTTTCACATATGCTACCTAGCTGACTCTTGACCCTTTTACATTGTACTGTCCATGGTAGGGATTTTCAACAGGAATAGGTACCTACGTCCCTTTCAGATAATATGAGAAAAGATGATAAAATCCCAAAGAAGTAGATGAAAGATGAATATATCCGGATGAAATGAATTAAAATTTATATGAACGCCGTGTAACTATTTGAGTATGCAATGTGCAACACATGAAATTGGTGGAGATGTCTAGTTTTCTTTTCTCGATTCATTTCACATAGAAACGTACCCAGACGTTAGGAACTTCAACTTGATTTCTTTCTTTATTATTTTTTTTCCTATAAAGGGAATAAAGGAATATGGAGGTACCTACTTAAAAGTAGCTATGAATCTTGACCACAAATAACTTAATTCCTACTTAGGTATATAAATACCTGTATGTTCATATTTTTCCTTTTCCAATCTTCTTTTGATTTCCATTTCCATGAATAATTCTGTGATTGTGTTCTTCTTTTTTTTTCACCCTCCTTCTTCTTTTCCTTCTCTTATTCATCCTTTTCCATCTCTTTGTTCTCCTCGGCTTCCTTCTCCGTCTTCTTCCTTTTCTTTTCGCTCCTCCTCTCCATCCCTTCATCTCTTTATTATTTTCCTCTTCATCTTCTTCTTTTCCTCCTCCTTCTTCTTCTTTTTCTTCGCTGTCTCTTTTGGGGGTACCTCTTTGCCTCTTTCTTACTTTATTCCGTTTTTAAGGAACAGGTGTGCGTAATTTTCCGGAGCGTCTTTCGAGCCATTTCCTTATCCCGAACAGACTTCCCGTGTTTCGTGCGTCCTTCCTTTTCCGTTCTCCTCCTTTTCTTTATTTTTCCTTTTTTATATCCCCGTTTTTCCCTCTCCTCCTCTCTACCTCTGAATATTGGCTTGTTTATGTCCCAATTCAGATAGCACAGGATTTGGTAATGGCGTATTTGAGGTGTCCATATCCCTTCTAGTTAGTCCTGATTTCAGTGGCGTAAAAACAGTTTGAAAAATTCGTGGGTAAAGGTAAACCCTGCTAAAAGGAATCGTGTAAAGATACACAGGCGTGTTTATTTGAACTTGGCCTGACGCACTGCCTTGAGCCCAGATTCGAATAATATTTAGGTAGGTAGGTAGATAGATACATACTTGGTAGCTCTTGAGCTCTAACATTCAGGTGGGTTGGAGAGCTGCCCTCCTTAAAAGGATTGGCATTCCGAAACGGGGAATTTCACGTGCAAAAAAACTACATATTACATACTCACTTATGCAACTAATGAAAAACCCTGCTAAAAGGAATCGTGTAAAGATACACAGGCGTGTTTATTTGAACTTGGCCTGACGCACTGCCTTGAGCCCAGATACCGAATAATATTTAGGTAGGTAGGTAGATAGATACATACTTGGTAGCTCTTGAACTTTAACATTCAGACGGGTTGGAGAGCTACCCCCTCCTTAAAAGGATTGGCATTCCGAAACGGGGAATTTCACGTGCAAAAATAACTACATACATATTACATACCCACTTATGCAACTTACCTCTCTATGAAATATCCACAATTCCATGCAGTTTTCAAATGGACGAATTGTATAGCTGAGGAATCGTGTTTTGTGGTTTGTCCTGGCTGTATGCTTTTAGTCTGCAACTGTGTAACCAATGCCGTAACAAATGACAAATACCTATCTCATTATTAGCTTTCCTGGTAGTCCAACGCCAGATTTAATGTGGTTTCATTGTTCCTCATAGATTTTTTATTGTAGATGTGAGACTCCCAGTAAGACAGTTGCTATAAGACAATGAATGTATAACCCAGGGAGCAGCAGTTCGAATTCCAGCAAAAAAAAAAAAAACACTTAGAAGAAATCAATCCATTTGTAGGTACCTTCCACCCAACCACTAATGGTACCCAGCACCAAAACTTCTAATGATGAAAGGTGCTTTTGAGTGGGAAAGAAATTGAAAATAATGCTTTGTTGGTGACTGTACACAGTACAAAGACACACCCATTACACATTGTTAAAACCATCGATAACAGAGTGTGAAAGCTATATGTAGGACTTACCCAGGGGACATATAGGTACCTATGTGGTGTACGTTTACAACTGAGTACTACAGAGAATAGGGGATGCATGGAGGGAAATAAATGGGGGGAGAGAAAAGGTGGGGAAGAAAGGGAAGGACAGGGAAGAGACATGAAAAGGGAACATAGAAAAATGAGGACAGAGGGAAATATAATGCTTTGTAGGACAGAGGGAGAAAGAGGAGGGAGGGAAAAAGAAAAGAGGCTAGGGAGGAAAAGAGGAGGAGGGGTGGAAAATTTGGAGGAGAAAAAAAGAAGAGAGAGAGAAGGGAAGAGAAAGAGAGAGAGAGAGAGGGAGAGAGAGAACAGAGAGAGGAGAGAGAGAAAGAGGAGGCGTGGAATAAGGAGGAAGAGAGTGGAGAAATGAGAAGGAAAGAGAAGGAAAATATTAGAGGGAGGGGAGGAAATAAGGGACCCAAAAGTATTTCTTATTGAAAAGAAGAGAGGAGGGAGAAAGGTGATGTTGCCAGACCGATTAACGACTTTGTGACGGAATGGAAGTCTGTGGAGCATTTCCAGGTAGTAGAGGAGAGGTAGATTTAGTGAATCCATTTAGTGGATTGAAATTGATGGTCCTAGTTTATAGTTTATCAACGTTTAGGTGACTGGCAGAAAAGAACTTTCACAAAGGATCTGGTATAATGTCGACTATGTCCACAACTTTCACCTATATCCTATAGGGTTAGGTATTAACAGAGTTCTGCAATGTGAAGATCGAGATAGCAAAACGATATGGTAGTGTTCTTAATGAGTCTCCTGCATCCATCAAATCTAAACTTCTGAGTCTTCCCTCCTTGCACCAGGTGGCTGACAGCTAACCTTTTTGTTCGCCTTTTGGTGTTTTTATTATTTTTTTATTTGTTTGATTTACCGTAGTTTTAAGTTAGGGACTTGCTGTAATAATGGGTAGCCCCCGTGAATTGAAATAAAATTTAAAAAAAAAAAAATTTAACCATTGGCCACGATTGTGCACCAATGAGATTCTTCTTTGGCGGCTCACCTTAAGATTTTGTCTATGATGTGTTCCTATTCAAATTAGGTATTTATTTATCTAATAGCGATTTAATGTAAAAAAAAAGAGTTAAAAACAAATAAGATTACCTATTGGGGGAAAGATTTAGCAAAGTTTTACACAAATTTATCCCGTCCCTCTGTCTCTCTCCTCTTTCTATATACGTCCATCCCTCCTCCTTATTTCTCCTTAATCCCCTCCTTTTTTACCTTTCATAACTTCTTCTTCTGCCCCTCCCTCTTCTTACACCTCCCTTTCGTCTCCTGATCCCTCTCACGTAGCTAAGTCCAAAGCTTTGTTTATTTGCTTAGGAAATCCTTACTGGCCTCAACCCTCTTTCACATATGTTACCTAGCTGACTCTTGACCCTTTTACATTGTACTGTCCATGGTAGGGATTTTCAACAGGAATAGGTACGTCCCTTTCAGATGATATGAGAAAAGATGATAAAATCCCAAAGAAGTAGATGAAAGATGAATATATCCGGATGAAATGAATTAAAATTTGTAGAGTAAATAATTTTTTATCGAATTAAAACCTAATTTAATTTTTACTCCCTTAGAAAACTGAGAGAGGCAAAAAATGTTGTAAAAAAAAGATGAGGAAATCTACCTACCTGACGGAGAAAAAGGGAGAAAGACATTTGTCAGGTCGACTAATACTTCAGTATTCGCTGAAGTGAAAGGAGAAAAGAAGGAGCTAAGGTAAGGAAAGACTAATAGGCTCGAGTCACTAAGGATTATTTCACTAAGGACTATTAAGGATTCTCAGGGATAGGGCCAAAGGTGTAATGAGTTAATAGGTACTCATTTATATTCTGAAAAAAAGTCTCCTTTTTAGAGAGAAAAAGTTTTTCGTTTTGAGTTCAGTTGATATTTTTTTACTTTTTTCTGTCTTTCGTGTCTCTTGTCTCTCTCTCTCTCACATACACACACACACAGACACACACACACAAACACACTCTCTCTCTCCCTCCCTCGGGAACTTGTGTGTGTCCAAGTTGGAAAACTGGCTTGAAGTATGGCTGTATAGTTGTAAAAGCAGGATGTACCTAAACAAGATTATTTGGGTAATATTCTTGTTTTCTTCCTCCTATAAAATTATCACTATAATTAAATCCTCATTGTTCAAGTACACCCATTTGTTTTAAAGATTTACAAGATAATAGTTTGTAAAGTTAGGTAGGATGTCCCATTAGATTTGCCCATAAAAACTTTAATGTACAGAAATAAAGATCCATGTGTACCTACCAACCAAAGTTAGGGGGAAAACTTCTGTTCTTGTAAAAAAAAAAAGTTTGTCAAAAGAAAATTGAAAATTAAAATAAAGTGAGAAAGAGATTGCATTAAAAAAAGTATATTATAAAAAAGCAATGTCTTCACAGCTGATGCTTCTACTCTTTATTTTCCTTCTTTCTCCTCCTCCTTTTGCTCTTCTTCCCTTCTTCATCTCCCCTTATTTCCCTCCCCTCCTTCTTTTCCTTCCCCTCTTCTTCCTTCTTCATCTCTTTTTTTCACCCTCCTTCTTCTTTTCCTTCTCTTATTCATCCTTTTCCATCTCTTTGTTCTCCTCGGCTTCCTTCTCCTTCTTCATCCTTTTCTTTTCGCTCCTCCTCTCCATCCCTTCATCTCTTTATTATTTTCCTCTTCATCTTCTTCTTCTTTTCCTCCTCCTTCTTCTTTTTCTTCGCTGTCTCTTTTGGGGGTACCTCTTTGCCTCTTTCTTACTTTATTCCGTTTTTAAGGAACAGGTGTGCGTAATTTTCCGGAGCGTCTTTCGAGCCATTTTCTTATCCCGAACAGACTTCCCGTGTTTCGTGTGTCCTTCCTTTTCCTTTCTCCTCCTTTTCTTTATTTTTCCTTTTTCATATCCCCATTTTTCCCTCTCCTCCTCTGTACCTCTGAATATTGGCTTGTTTATGTCCCAATTCAGATAGCGCAGGATTTGGTAATCGCGTATTTGAGGTATCCATATCCCTTCTAGTTAGTCCTGATTCCTGAACAGTTTGAGAAATTCGTGGAAAGGGAAGTTTAATAACTTTCATTACACCAGCGGTTCTCAACCTTTTTTTCGCCCACGTACCCCTAGGGTACTCGGGTTCAATCTCACGTACCCCCACCATCATCATAATGAGTACCGGGTACCCATACCTAGGTGTACAATTACTACTGAGTTCTAACACACTCTGTACCTTTTGAAAATATTCATTACTACCCGAAATCCTTAAGGCAGGGCCGTTCATGTCACTCATCTATTTAGTGGTCTTCCTCGGCGTAGCTTAACAAAAACGAACCGGAAAATAGCCTATAACGGTTTGGTCAGGCATAAAGTTCGAACAAACAAACAAACAAACAAACAAACAAACACACACCCAAACAAATATTAATTTTTATATATTAGATTTCAGGTCAAAATTCATTACCTTTTAAACTGTACTGAACTGATATGCCGTCAATATTCATAATTTCCTTTTGTTGTTCTTATGTCCGCCATTACACATTTTTTTTTTCTTACCCCCGGACGGTCTTTCGTGTACCCCCAGGGTTACGCGCACCCCCGGTTGAGAATCGCTGTATTACATGGAAGCTGACCTCCAATACACATTTTTTTGTCTCTCGCGTACCCCCAGGGTTACGCGCACCCCCGGTTGAGGATCGCTGTATTACATGGAAGCTGAGCTGACTCTTGCACTCGCTTCAAGCACCTCTTTAGTTTCGAAGTTTCGATGGAATCCACTAATACCTCCTGTTTGCTCACTAATACTCGAAAGGGGTACGCGCACCCCCGGTTGAGAATCGCTGTATTACATGGAAGCTGACCTCCAATACACATTTTTTTCGCGTACCCCCAGGGTTATGCGCACCCCCGGTTGAGAATCGCTGTATTACATGGAAGCTGAGCTGACTCTTGCACTCGCTTCAAGCACCTCTTTGGTTTCGAAGTTTCGATGGAATCTACTAATACCTCCTGTTTGCTCACTAATACTCGAAGCTGACCTCCAATACACATTTTTTTCGCGTACCCCCAGGGTTACGCGCACCCCCGGTTGAGAATCGCTGTATTACATGGAAGCTGAGCTGACTCTTGCACTCGCTTCAAGTACCTCTTTAGTTTCGAAGTTTCGATGGAATCCACTAATACCTCCTGTTTGCTCACCAATACTCAAGAGCTTACAAAAGGCTTGGATGTTATTAATAGGAGAATTCCACCACAAATTTCATGCTTCATCTCACCCTCTTCTATTTCTGATGTCCTCTTTCCAACCTTCATCTTCTCTCACCATCTTCTTTTTCTAATGTCTTTTTGTTTTTTCCGGAAGTCTAGTTTGTACTCGTAAGTTTTCCTAGGATCCTGGCTTCCTTGCAAAGTTTTCTGACTCCTTCCTAAAAATGTGTGGGATGATGGGATCACATAATATTGTACGAACTCCGTAGTAGAGTCACTGGCCAGGGATGTAGGAGACAGGAGTTCGATTCCCTGCGGGGTCAGAAATTTTCATTTTTCACTAAGAATGTCATCGCCGTTTTTATCTAGTAGCAATGTAAGAGCTTGGGACTTGTGTGGTCTGTGTCGTAGCTTGCCTATTGTTTTCCGGATGGCTCGTGAATATAAAAGTGATTTTTAACAGAATAGGAGAATTCCACCACAAATTTCATGCTTCATCTCACCCTCTTCTATTTCTAATGTCCTCTTTCCAACCTTCATCTTCTCTCACCCTCTTCTTTTTCTAATGTCCTCTTTCCTCCGGACTTGTTGTTTTTGCCCTCGGTTTGTCACCGTTCTTGTTTTTTCCCGAACTCCAGTTTGTACTCGTAAGTTTTCCTGGGATCCTGCTTCCTTGCAAAGTTTTCTGACTCCTTCCTGGAATTCTTGTGTGCGATCACATAATGTACAAACTCCGTAGTAGAGTCACTGGCCAGTGGCCTGGGATGTAGGATGTAGGAGACAGGAGTTCAATTCCCTGCGGTCAGAAATTTTAATTTTTTCCCGACGATCGATGAGTGTTGCATCGCCATTTTTATTTCGTAGCAGTGAAAGAAATGCTACTTGGATTCGTGTAGTCTGTGTCATAGCTTGACTAGCTACGACATTGTTTTCCAGATAGCTCGTGAATACGAAAGTGATTTTTAACAGTTATGTTTGCATCTTTTCTCTGTCATTATTTTACTTACCTACCCAAGTTTGATTCTTATCTACAATAATTTGCTCCTACTAATATTTATCGACACCATACCTGATAGCGTCTAATTTTGATGTACCACCCTGTATTATGCACATAAGGATGCATTAATTTTCATTTAGAGTTCAAGTAAAATATTTTTCAAGTTTTTAATATGTTTTCTATTTGACTCATTCAATATTCAGAGACAACACGTCCAAGAAATATCTGAAACAATATTACCAAACAGTCTTTACATATTCTTCACAATCATATTTATTCAGTTAGCAAGTGACAAGAAATCTACTTAAACAGAAAGAAAAACCAAATGAAGACAAATATCCTATGATTAATTGATATTCTGCGCTTATATAGCATCCAGCCAGAGGCTGGCAGATTGTTTATGTATGTATTTTATATAATAAATTCTTCTTCTTCTAATTTGAAAGAAGCGCGTCTTTTTCCGATAGAGCAAACTGTAAAAACAGAGATCTTATCGTCTCAAAATCGATGAGGGGAGTATAGGATAGGAGAAAGCCACGCGTTCCGAGAACGAATAGTTCTGTTTGGGATATTTATCCACCCCGTGGAAATCGAACCATTGACCTAGCGCTCATAAGGCAGGTGCAGGTGCGTTACCCTCTGAGCTAACTAGACTTGCCTGTACATGGTTTAATCGTTTACTCGTAAATTAAATTAGCAAAGCACAAATCCTAAAATGTTTGAAACGGATTCTCAGAGTTGAGGTAATTCGTATTTCAGATATCACAGAGGTAAATTTGAAGGAATCGAGAGAGTTTAAGGAAAGGAGGCAAATTTGAGGAAGAAGATAGAAGGGTAAAGAAGTTTAGGGGAAAGGGGAATTTGCCAGGGTGATTCTACAGGGCAGGAAGGAGGGTAGGGAGGTTTTGGAGGGACTGTGTCAGAGGCAGAGGCTTTCTATCTAGGGTTGAGAGGTTTAGAGAGGGAAGGTAATTCTAAAGGGGGAGTGGGAGAGGGCTAGAGACGTTTAGAGAGGAGGAGTAATTCTAAAGGGGTTGGGGGAGGTTTGGGAGGGAAGGTACTTCGAAGGAAGGAGAGGCTATTCAGGAGATGAGATTGAAGATTGCGTCAGGGAAATGAGAAGTAAATACCGCTTTCTAAGATTGAATAGTAGAGAAGAGGTTATGAGGTTGTTAGGATTGAATACAGAAGGTCTGGGGGTTAAAGAGGAGTTAATTGCTAGAGGGTTCTTTACAGTCAGAAGTTCTCAAACTTTTTCGCTGACGGGATCCTGAAATAATTGGACAAACATGTGAACTGTGAAGTACATACACCCCCAAAATCCTCAGTATACCCCAGATAGATCTTCAGGCAATGAGAGGGAGGGAGAGAGAGAAAGAGAGAGAAGAGAGAGAGAGAGAGAGAGGAAACTATTCCACATGTTGCATCTGGTGCAAACAAAAGGCATTCCGATGCAACCTCATTGGCAAATAGCTAGCAGCACGTGTTGTCTCAGAAGGGCACCTGTCGAGATACCATCCATACATGGCGTTGCTTAACGTCGGAAACAGTGTTTAACAACCTATCTACAGCTACCGGATTTCTGAAAGCTAAAGGTGTGTCCATACACAGTCGACCGGCCGTCGATCAACATCGACTGAACCGTCCACACTGGATAACATAGAATCATCCCAAGGGGTGCAATACATAGTCCTACATACTGGACTCCGCACACAGGAATTTCGTCGGAAAAGACCCCCATTTCGTGTAATGTAATGTTCACCTCATCGATCGGCCAGTCGATTATGTTTGGACACACCTTTATAGAGGAGAACCACAGAGTTTAGGAGCCTCTGCTGTACATTTCAAGACTCACAAGTTTTGAGGTTAATTTACGTTCGGAGCGTGTGGAGAGGAGGTTTTCCATTGGCTGAGAGGTAATGAGTTTTGTCAGCTGCAGGTACTTGGTAGGGGATCTATTGTGTGTGGAATTTTGCTGTGAAAATAAGGAAGGTCCCTTGTCGTGAGTGATTTTCCTTCTCTTATTCATCCTTTTCCATCTCTTTGTTCTCCTCGGCTTCCTTCTCCTTCTTCATCCTTTTCTTTTCGCTCCTCCTCTACATCCCTTCATCTCTTTATTACTTTCCTCTTCATCTTCTTCTTCTTTTCCTTCTCCTTCTTCTTTTTCTTCGCTGTCTCTTGGGGGTACCTCTTTGCCTCTTTCTTACTTTATTCCGTTTTTAAGGAACAGGTGTGCGTAATTTTCCGGAGCGTCTTTCGAGCCATTTCCTTATCCCGAACAGACTTCCCGTGTTTCGTGTGTCCTTCCTTTTCCTTTCTCCTCCTTTTCTTTATTTTTCCTTTTTCATATCCCCATTTTTCCCTCTCCTCCTCTGTACCTCTGAATATTGGCTTGTTTATGTCCCAATTCAGATAGCGCAGGATTTGGTAATCGCGTATTTGAGGTATCCATATCCCTTCTAGTTAGTCCTGATTCCTGAACAGTTTGAGAAATTCGTGGATAAAGGTAATGAAAAACCCTGCTAAAAGGAATCGTGTAAAGATACACAGGCGTGTTTATTTGAACTTGGCCTGACGCACTGCCTTGAGCCCAGATACCGAATAATATTTAGGTAGGTAGGTAGATAGATACATACTTGGTAGCTCTTGAACTTTAACATTCAGACGGGTTGGAGAGCTACCCCCTCCTTAAAAGGATTGGCATTCCGAAACGGGGAATTTCACGTGCAAAAATAACTACATACATATTACATACCCACTTATGCAACTTACCTCTCTATGAAATATCCACAATTCCATGCAGTTTTCAAATGGACGAATTGTATAGCTGAGGAATCGTGTTTTGTGGTTTGTCCTGGCTGTATGCTTTTAGTCTGCAACTGTGTAACCAATGCCGTAACAAATGACAAATACCTATCTCATTATTAGCTTTCCTGGTAGTCCAACGCCAGATTTAATGTGGTTTCATTGTTCCTCATAGATTTTTTATTGTAGATGTGAGACTCCCAGTAAGACAGTTGCTAAGACAATGAATGTATAACCCAGGGAGCAGCAGTTCGAATTCCAGAAAAAAAAAAAAACACTTAGAAGAAATCAATCCATTTGTAGGTACCTTCCACCCAACCACTAATGGTACCCAGCACCAAAACTTCTAATGATGAAAGGTGCTTTTGAGTGGGAAAGAAATTGAAAATAATGCTTTGTTGGTGACTGTACACAGTACAAAGACACACCCATAACACATTGTTAAAACCATCCATAACAGAGTGTTAAAGCCATATGTAGGACTTACCCAGGGGACATATAGGTACCTATGTGGTGTACGTTTACAACTGAGTACTACAGAGAATAGGGGATGCATGGAGGGAAATAAAGGGGGGGAGAGAAAAGGTGGGGAAGATAAAAGGGAGGGAAGAAAGGGAAGGACAGGGAAGAGACATGACAAGGGAACAGAGAAAAATGAGGACAGAGGGAAATATAATGCTTTGTAGGACAGAGGGAGAAAGAGGAGGGAGGGAAAAAGAAAAGGCTAGGGAGGAAAAGAGGAGGGGTGGAAAATTTGGAGGAGAAAAAAAGAAGAGAGAGAGAAGGGAAGAGAAAGAGAGAGAGGGAGAGAGAGAACAGAGAGAGAGAGAGAGAGAGAACAGAGAGAGGAGAGAGAGAAAGAGGAGGAGTGGAACAAGGAGGAAGAGAGTGGAGAAATGAGAAGGAAAGAGAAGGAAAAATGAGAGGGAGGGGACAGGGGAGGAAATAAGGGATCCAAAAGTATTTCTTATTGAAAAGAAGAGAGGAGGGAGAAAGATTAAGAGGAAGAAAGAGGAAAAAAAAGGTGCGAAAAGAAATAATAAAAAAATCCTTATTAATAAGGACAATAAAAAAAGTTAAAAAGTAAAGAATTAAAAAAGTAAAATAAAGTGAGAGCTTTCGAATGATCGATATCACAAGCTCCATTTTCAGGGTAAACAATATGGCTAACAGCTGAAAATAAAACAGAAACATGATAGATTATCCGATTGGAAACATGTGTATGCATTAATCATCTCACCACCCTACTCACCCATTGACAGTTGTAATACACCACCCCGTAAATACAAACCCGTAAATACACACTCCGTAAATCTCGGGCTGTTTGCATTTTAAAACATTATAAACATAGGGCCTACTTAGGTTGGAGTGTTAAACTGTTGTCCATGGAGATTATGATTATTTCAACAGGCCCGTGAAATCAATTTTATCTGGCGAGAACGCCTTAAATTAATAAACGTTGAGCTGAAAAAATTGATATTAAAATATTCCAACAAGGGGGTGCGAAAAAATCCCTTGTATTTTCATTTTTTCTTTGTAAAGAAAATTCACTTTGACGGATCTAATTATTGTGACATTCCTATTTACCTACCTTCATATTTGATGGTAAAATTACTTTTTTTTTGGACTCAGTAGAGTCTGAAACGGATATATCTAACCCTTTCCCGATTTGAAAATTTGGACCGAATTCAATACTTTCTCATTGTCTTGTCTAGGCTACCTAATGGGGAATTCTTATACATATTGGTAATAGAAAGTAATAAAATTGACTGAAAATAATAAAGGTACTCAGCCCGATGAAAACAAATTTACTTGAAAGCAACTGGTTGAAAAAAGGTGAGTTGCCAGAAAGAGAGTTTAGGGGTGAGAAACATGAACCCTGAACACGTTGCTCTTTTTTCCCTGGGTAAAAAAATATGAAAATCTTACCCCATGAATATTTTCAACTTTTTAAAAGCGTTTTTGTTTTTTGTTTAAAAATTGTAATTTTGATAAGTTCGTTATATCTTGACGTAATAATTGCATATTTTGGGGTGAAAAAAAGATTAAGACAAAGTGGCTTGCTAATGAGATTATCGTTAACAAGGTTATTTATTATATAGGTACTTAGCATAAATGTAACCTTGAAGCTCTGTTTGTGTATTCCAGTCAGGGGTTAGACAAGTTTTACAAAAATAGACACGTTTTACAAAAATGTTAATAGAGGCTATTTTTGGTTTTGTGATAAAAAAAAAGCTCCAAGAATTTTAATTTAAGCTAGAAGCCAGAATTTTTTCGTGGTCTCATAAAATTCAATCACATAACGATTCGGCAGAGAACAAAAATTTCCCGTCAAAAAATCCCTCGAAGATGGCAACCGCTGACTGCAAAATTGACCCGGACAGCCCCTCAAGCCCAACGTCAATACCGGACCAAATCTCCTTAGACTCCACGGAGGCTGTCCAGATAAACCTGTACGGGGCCCAAATCGTCTGTGATGAAGACTCCAACGTTGCCGATCCTCCATTCATCGTTTCCAATCGAGCACTGGGTGGCTTTCCAGTGACCTTGAAACCGTCGGCTACGACCTTGGAATGTTTTGGAGGTCATGGGGACCCGCGGCAAAGATTAATCCCAGATAGCGTTGTTGCCGGTGTTCATCAACTGCAGATGTTCCTACGCCGAGCGAGATAACAGAGTGTTAAAGCCATATGTAGGACTTACCCAGGGGACATATAGGTACCTATGTGGTGTACGTTTACAACTGAGTACTACAGAAAATAGGGGATGCATGGAGGGAAATAAATGGGGGAGAGAAAAGGTGGGGAAGATAAAAGAGAGGGAAGAAAGGGAAGGACAGGGAAGAGACATGGAAAGGGAACATAGAAAAATGAGGTGATGTTGCCAGACCGATTAACGACTTTGTGACGGAATGGAAGTCTGTGGAGCATTTCCAGGTAGTAGAGGAGAGGTAGATTTAGTGGATCCATTTAGTGGATTGAAATTGATGGTCCTAGTTTATAGTTTATTAAGGTTTAGGTGACTGGCAGAAAAGAACTTTCAAAAAGGATCTGGTGTAATGTCGACCATGTCCACAACTTTCACCTATATCCTATAGTATAGGGTTCAGGTATTTAACAGAGTTCTGCAATGTGAAGATCGAGATGGCAAAGCCATATGGTAGTATGGTACCCGTCCGACACAGAAGGGCCAAACTTTTGACCTTTTCGACAATCGAACTCGGCTACTCGGCTCTCCCACAAGGGAAGTTTAATAACTTTCATTACACCAGCGGTTCTCAACCTTTTTTTCGCCCACGTACCCCTAGGGTACTCGGGTTTAATCTGACGAACCCCCACCATCATCATAATGAGTACCGGGTATCCATACCTAGGTGTACCATTACTACTGAGTTCTAACACACTCTGTACCTTTTGAAAATATTCATTATTTCAGGTCAAAATCCATTGCCTTTTAGACTGTACTGAACTGATATGCCGTCAATATTCATAATTTCCTTTTGTTTTTCTTTTGTCCTCCAATACACATTTTTTTTTGCGTACCCCCAGGGTTACGTTGAACTTGGCCTGACGCACTGCCTTGAGCCCAGATTCGAATAATATTTAGGTAGGTAGGTAGATAGATACATACTTGGTAGCTCTTGAACTCTAACATTCAGGTGAATTGGAGAGCTGCCCCCTCCTTAAAAGGATTGGCATTCCGAAACGGGGAATTTCACGTGCAAAAAAACTACATACATATTACATACTCACTTATGCAACTTAGGTACCTCTCTATGAAATATCCACAATTCCATGCAGTTTTCAAATGAACGAATTGTATAGCTGAGGAATCTTGTTTTGTGGTTTGTCCTGGCTGTATGCTTTTAGTCTGCAACTGTGTAACCAATGCCATAACAAATGACAAATACCTATCTCATTATTAGCTTTCCTGGTAGTCCTACGCCAGATTAATGTGGTTTCATTGTTCCTCATAGATTTTTTATTGTAGATGTGAGACTCCCAGGCCGAGCGAGTGATGTTGCCAGACCGATTAACGACTTTGTGACGGAATGGAAGTCTGTGGAGCATTTCCAGGTAGTAGAGGAGAGGTATATTTAGTGGATCCATTTAGTGGATTGAAATTGATGGTCCTAGTTTATAGTTTATTAAGGTTTAGGTGACTGTCAAAAAAGAACTTTCACAAAGGATCTGGTATAATGTCGACTATGTCCACAACTTTCACCTACATATATCCTATACTCTATAGGGTTAGGTATTTAACAGAGTTCTGCAATGTGAAGATCGAGATGGCAAAGCCATATGGTGGTATGGTACATACGGAGAGCGAGAAATAGAGGAGAATTTCACCCACGGAATAAATACGGCTATTTGAAAGAGACAGGTAACAAATAAAAGGAATCCATTCAAACATTTTCAACCCCTGAATCCCTCCATCATATTTCCAGGACAAGGTGCATCAGCTAAAACTCAAATTAAACAAACATCAGAACAGTCTGTCACTGATGACCGCCATGTTTGAAGATTTCCACCACAAGATGGCGCGACTGAAAATAAAAGGAATCCATTCAAACATTTTCAACCCCTGAATCCCTCCATCATATTTCCAGGACAAGGTGCATCAGCTAAAACTCAAATTGAACAAACATCAGAACAGTCTGTCACTGATGACCGCCATGTTTGAAGATTTCCACCACAAGATGGCGCGACTGGTCCGCGCGGCTGACTCGGCCGAGTATGTCCACAACTGTGTCCAACAGGATGTCCTCAAAAGTGGACACAGTGGTGCGATTGCTTGCGCAGGCGCGTTTGAGAGACAGGTGGAGTTTCTGCGCAAACTTTGTGAGGACATGAAGACAGAGTACCTTGGATTCGCGAGGAATTTCCAAATGATGAACTGTTCGGTGCAGGAACAGCTGACACGGACGTTCAATAATGTTCACAACAGTCTGGTAGCGCTGTACGGACGTATGGAAACAGTGAGGGACCTGGAGGGAGAAAGATTAAGAGGAAGAAAGAGGAAAAAAAAGGTGCGAAAAGAAATAATAAAAAAATCCTTATTAATAAGGACAATAAAAAAGTTAAAAAGTAAAGAATTAAAAAAGTAAAATAGAGTGAGAGCTTTCGAATGATCGATATCACAAGCTTCATTTTCAGGGCAAACAATATGGCTAACAGCTGAAAATAAAACAGAAACATGATAGATTATCCGATTGGAAACATGTGTATGCATTAATCATCTCACCTCCCTACCCACCCATTGACAGTTGTAATACACCACCCCGTAAATACACACTCCGTAAATCTCGGGCTGTTTGCATTTTAAAACATAGGGCCTACTTAGGTTGGAGTGTTACTGTTGTCCATGGAGATTATGATTATTTTAACAGGCCCGTGAAATCAATTTTATCTGGCGAGAACACCGCGGATAATTCTATCTTAGGTATTTTAGGGAAAAAGTAGAAAATTTTGGGACCCTGACGACCGGGGCCAAAATCAGAGATTATTATTATTATTATTATTATTATTAGGGAGGTTTGATAGAGCAAACTGTAAAAACAGAGATCTTATCGTCTCAAAATCGATGAGGGGAGTATAGGATAGGAGAAAGCCACGCGTTCCGAGAACGAATAGTTCTGTTTGGGATATTTATCCACCCCGTGGAAATCGAACCATTGACCTAGCGCTCATAAGGCAGGTGCAGGTGCGTTACCCTCTGAGCTAACTAGACTTGCCTGTACATGGTTTAATCGTTTACTCGTAAATTAAATTAGCAAAGCACAAATCCTAAAATGTTTGAAACGGATTCTCAGAGTTGAGGTAATTCGTATTTCAGATATCACAGAGGTAAATTTGAAGGAATCGAGAGAGTTTAAGGAAAGGAGGCAAATTTGAGGAAGAAGATAGAAGGGTAAAGAAGTTTAGGGGAAAGGGGAATTTGCCAGGGTGATTCTACAGGGCAGGAAGGAGGGTAGGGAGGTTTTGGAGGGACTGTGTCAGAGGCAGAGGCTTTCTATCTAGGGTTGAGAGGTTTAGAGAGGGAAGGTAATTCTAAAGGGGGAGTGGGAGAGGGCTAGAGACGTTTAGAGAGGAGGAGTAATTCTAAAGGGGTTGGGGGAGGTTTGGGAGGGAAGGTACTTCGAAGGAAGGAGAGGCTATTCAGGAGATGAGATTGAAGATTGCGTCAGGGAAATGAGAAGTAAATACCGCTTTCTAAGATTGAATAGTAGAGAAGAGGTTATGAGGTTGTTAGGATTGAATACAGAAGGTCGTGGGGTTAAAGAGGAGTTAATTGCTAGAGGGTTCTTTACAGTCAGAAGTTCTCAAACTTTTTCGCTGACGGGATCCTGAAATAATTGGACAAACATGTGAACTGTGAAGTACATACACCCCCAAAATCCTCAGTATTCCCCAGATAGATCTTCAGGCAAAGAGAGGGAGGGAGAGAGAAGAGAAGAGAAGAGAGAGAGAGAGAGAGAGAGAGAGAGAGAGAGAGAGAGAGAG
>NW_007378357.1:165965-169147 GCF_000475195.1 Diaphorina citri | reverse complement strand
TCATCTATGGATAATACAAGTTAAGTAAAACCATGTAATTACATCTATAGATGTAATAATATTACATCTATGGATGTAGGTACTTCAAAAATACAAATCACCCTCCATTTTTTTTCAAAACACGCATGCGTCACTTGGATCTTTCAGAACCACACTACCAAGGGATGTAATGCGTCACCAAGATGTTCAAGTCCATTATTTCGTATTGGAACATTACATCCCTGAATGTAAATATGCCAAAAATAGGAGTTGAAAAAATACATCCATAGATGTATGTGACATATCACATATGGTAAACGCATTACATCCATGGATGTAGGTGACGCTGAATGTGTTAAGGTTTAGGTGACTGGCAGAAAAGAACTTTCACAAAGGATCTGGTATAATGTCGACTATGTCCACAACTTTCACCTATATCCTATAGGGTTTAGGTATTTAACAGAGTTCTGCAATGTGAAGATCGAGATGGCAAAGCCATATGGTAGTATGGTACATACGGAGAGCAAGAAATAGAGGAGAATTTCACCCTCAAGAATACAGAAGGTCGTGGGGTTAAAGAGGAGTTAATTGCTAGAGGGTTCTTTACAGTCAGAAGTTCTCAAACTTTTTCGCTGACGGGACCCTGAAATAATTGGACAAACGTGTGAAGTTACCTACACCCCCAAAATCCTCAGTATTCCCCAGATAGATCTTCAGGCAAAGAGAGGGAGGGAGAGAGAAAGAGAGAGAGGGAGTGAGAGAGAGGGAGAGAGAAGAGAAGAGAGAGAGGGAGAGAGAGAAGAGAGAGAGAGAGAGAGAGAGAGAGAGGGGATCTAGTGCACACAAAAGGCATTCCGATGCAACCTCATTGGCAAATAGGTAGCTAGCAGCACGTGTTGTCTCAGAAGGGCACCTGTCGAGATACCATCCATACATGGCTTAACGTCGGAAACAGTGTTTAACAACCTGTCTACAGCTACCGGATTTCTGAAAGCTAAAGGTGTGTCCATACACAGTCGACCGGCCGTCGATGAACGTCGACTGAACGGTCCACACTGGATAACATAGATTCATCTCAAGGGGTGCAATACATAGTCCTACATACTGGACTCCGCACACAGGAATTTCGTCAGAAAAGACCCACATTTCGTGTAATGTAATGTTCACCTCATCGATCGGCCAGTCGATTATGTTTGGACACACCTTTATAGAGGAGAACCACAGAGTTTAGGAGCCTCTGCTGTACATTTCAAGACTCACATGTTTTGAGGTTAATTTACGTTCGGAGCGTGTGGAGAGGAGGTTTTCCATTGGCTGAGAGGTAATGAGATGCAACCTCATTGGCAAATAGCTAGCAGCACGTGTTGTCTCAGAAGGGCACCTGTCGAGATACCATCCATACATGGCGTTGCTTAACGTCGGAAACAGTGTTTAACAACCTATCTACAGCTACCGGATTTCTGAAAGCTAAAGGTGTGTCCATACACAGTCGACCGGCCGTCGATCAACATCGACTGAACCGTCCACACTGGATAACATAGAATCATCCCAAGGGGTGCAATACATAGTCCTACATACTGGACTCCGCACACAGGAATTTCGTCAGAAAAGACCCCCATTTCGTGTAATGTAATGTTCATCCCAAGGGGTGCAATACATAGTCCTACATACTGGACTCCGCACACAGGAATTTCGTCAGAAAAGACCCCCATTTCGTGTAATGTAATATTCACCTCATCGATCGGCCAGTCGATTATGTTTGGACACACCTTTATAGAGGAGAACCACAGAGTTTAGGAGCCTCTGCTGTACATTTCAAGACTCACAAGTTTTGAGGTTAATTTACTTTCGGAGCGTGTGGAGAGGGGGTTTTCCATTGGCTGAGAGGTAATGGGTTTTGTCAGGTGCAGGTGCTTGGTAGGGGATCTATTGTGTGTGGAATTTTGCTGTGAAAATAAGGAAGGTCCCTTGTCGTGAGTGAAAATACGAAAGGTCCCTTGTAGCGTCGCATCGTGTAGGTAAGAAGGGTAATTCCCTGAAAAATAGATGGTGCACTGTGAAAATACGAAAGGTCCCTTGTAGCGTCGCATCGTGTAGGTAAGAAGGGTAATTCCCTGAAAAATAGATGGTGCACTGAATAAAACTTAAAATTCTTTGTGTTCTAAGGACCATTAACTCGTATCCAAGGAGAATAGTTTTGTTTCTAAGGCCGGCTGCAACAGCTACAACTGTCGGACAGGCCCAAATAATATTTTTTTCTTCCGCCATGCACATTCCGTCTGACAGACCTATCGAAAGACCTAGTACTGTCGGACCGTGGCCACGAATAGTGTCAGTAGATAAAACCACCTTGAATACTAAGGATTTCAGAGAACAAACACAAGAACTGACTGCATCTATCATTCACCTACATCTAACGAATAGTGTCAGTAGATAAAACCACCTTGAATACTAAGGATTTCAGAGAACAAACACGAACTGACTGCATCTATCATTCACCTACATCTATCATTCACCTAAGCTCCTAGCTAAATACTTAAATACTAAATACCTATTTGATGTTCAACCATTTTGCATACAGCCGTTACCAGCGAAACTTTTCCAAAGCAACAGGATTCAGATTCAAGAATAAACAATCCCTATACCCAGGTATTTTGCTTTATTCATGACGAGAACTGTTCAGAGCGCATGCTCCGAACTTGAGTTTTTATTATCTTCATAAAATACTTATGAGCAAATTCCTTCGACGCTGGATTTTTAATTAAATTAATAAACGTTGAGCTGAAAAAATTGATATTAAAATATTCCAACAAGGGGGTGCGAAAAAATCCCTTGTATTTTCATTTTTTTCTTTGAAAAGAAAATTCACTTTGACGGATCTACATAATTATTGTGACGTTCCTATTTACCTACCTTCATATTTGATGGTAAAATTACTTTTTTTTGGACTCAATAGAGTCTATAACGGATATATCTAACCCTTTCCCCATTTGGAAATTTGGACCGAATTCAATACTTTCTCATTGTCTTGTGTAGGCTACCTAATGGGGAATCCTTATACATATTGGTAATAGAAAGTAATAAAATTGACTGAAAATATTAAAGGTACTCAGCCCGATGAGAACAAATTTACTTGAAAGCAACTGGTTGAAAAAAGGTGAGTTGCCAGAAAGAGAGTTTAGGGGTGAGGAACATGAACCCTG
>NW_007378357.1:161934-164873 GCF_000475195.1 Diaphorina citri | reverse complement strand
ATGGTACATACGGAGAGCAAGAAATAGAGGAGAATTTCACCCACAGAATAAATACGACTATTTGAAAGAGACAGGTAACAAATAAAAGGAATCCATTCAAACATTTTCAACCCCTGAATCCCTCCATCATATTTCCAGGACAAGGTGCATCAGCTAAAACTCAAATTAAACAAACATCAGAACAGTCTGTCACTGATGACCGCCATGTTTGAAGATTTCCACCACAAGATGGCGCGACTGATCCGCGCGGCTGACTCGGCCGAGTATGTCCACAACTGTGTCCAACAGGATGTCCTCAAAAGTGGACACAGTGGTGCGATTGCTTGCGCAGGCGCGTTTGAGAGACAGGTGGAGTTTCTGCGCAAACTTTGTGAGGACATGAAGACAGAGTATCTTGGATTCGCGAGGAATTTCCAAATGATGAACTGTTCGGTGCAGGAACAGCTGACACGGACGTTCAATAATGTTCACAACAGTCTGGTAGCGCTGTACGGACGTATGGAAACAGTGAGGGACCTGGTGCAACAGTTGAAAGTGAAACACGAGCTTGTGATGAGCAAACGTGAACGTTTCTAGAGTAATAATTGCTTTAATTAGAGTATAGAGTAATATATTAGCCCCAGTGTTTTCTTGTACAACAGATGGAAGTGGAATGTTTGTACTAGTGATGGAGTGTTTGAAGCATTATATTACCCGTATCTGGGTACCTACTATCATAATAAAATTCATAGGCAATATGTACCTAGGTATTTTATTCAATTTTATGTGTACTGCTTGGCATTAGTTCGTATTTCAGTGGACTCAACATTGTCAAACCTCAAACACAGTCAAACTCATGGCGAAAGAACATATCTCCGACTAGAGGGAGAAGGATTTAAAATTTGAAATTTTCAAAGTTAAATCATTCATTTTAAAAGGTTCATCATTTCTGGCTTTCGGGGGCGGCATTTTTGTACCTTTTTTTCCTACCTCTAGAACTCTCTTCAGTCTTTTCTATTCCTTTATACCATGCATCATCTCTCCCTTAATCCCTATGCATATAATATCACTCTCACTCATTCCCCTATGAGACATACCTTATTTTTATGCGTACCTTTATGATACATTTTCACTTTTTTTTTATGATTTTCCATTTCATTTTGCATTGTTCCCGTCCTATCGTCTAATGCGTCATGCATTATGTTGTATTTATTACCTATGTGTATTCTAATATTTTATATCTCTCCCTCCTCCTCTTTCCCTCGCTTCAATACAGGATGGTAACTTTTTAAAATAGAATAGAATAGACAAGAATATTTATGGTGGATGGTGGATTTCACAAATGACTAACCGAGAGATTTCACTAATGGGAGAATTTTTAATGATACAAAAAAGAGTTTTTAATGATCCAAAAAGGAGGGGTTTTTAAAAACTCCTTTTTGGATCTTTAAATATTCTCCCATTTAATAGAATAGAATAGACAAGAATATTTATGGTGGATTTCACAAATGACTTAACGAGAGATTTCACTAATGGGGAGAATTTTTAATGATACAAAAAAAGAGTTTTTAATGATCCAAAAAGGAGGGGTTTTTAAAAACTTCTTTTTGGATCTTTAAATATTCTCCCATTAGTAAAATCTCTCATTAAGTCATTGGTGAAATCCACCATTAATCTACTTCGCTATCTACTCTATCTAGTCTAACGGGGGCGGACTGGAGGAGTACTCAATTTCCGGGAAAATATTTGGGATTGAAATTCAGAATCGATTGAAAATAACTATATATGTATGATATTATTTACTTTATACATACAAATTTTATGTACAGAGTAGTCCTAGAGAACTTTCAATTTCCATCCTTTGGAACTGTAGGTATTTTTGGATTTCAATGAATTTTTTGAGGCTTCAAGTGAAGCGTTCTCCTGAAGGACCTGTCCTAACCAACTACTATTTTTTTCTTTCACTAGGTACCTTCAAGATATTTTACAATGAATGACCTTTATCGTTTTTTTTTTTTTTTTTAGAGATATCTACATAGAAACTTACCTTATGTTATGTACATACATCAGGGCTGTATCCAGGATTTTGTTGAGGCATGAGGGCCTGAGAGTTGAGAGTCCAAACAGTACTAAATTTTTGGACTCTAGCATACAATAAAGGAGAAAATGAAGATCGAGAGGGCCCTTCGCCCCCCCCCTCACCTGAATACGGCCCTGGGATACGTACATTTCTGAGTTCCTCAAATACGGCCCTGACACACAATCATTTCTTTGTTATGTAAGGTACATTTCTCTGGGTGTGTACATACCTTTTGTTACTTTTCAAGAAGGCCAAGTAGTTCTCACAATAGCATTGTTTTCCACTCTTTCTGAGACCTACAATGGGATTCCTTTTTCTTCTCTCTTCCTCGGACTTGAAGGAGAGGGAAAAATCTTCATTTCCTCTGTTTTCGATTTCAAGTACGGGAGGAAACCAATTCGGTCCCAAAACCTGTAGTAAGCCCGGGACCTAATTGGTAGTCGACTACCTTAAGAAAAAAGGTCGTTGACTCCTAACTCATCTCTGTGATCTATTTATGACTTCATAGAAGGTACCTACCTATTACCTATGTATTTGTAAGTACATAGAAATATGTACCTACTTTAACTATGAGTTTAGTAGGTACTCTGTGTGATCTATTTATGACTCCAAATACATATAAATTATACATACCTATACCTACATATATTTATGTTACTCTATGTGATCTATTTATGACTCCAAATACATATAAATTATACATACCTATATACCTACATATATGTATATCTATGTATTTGTAAGTATATAGAAATAGGTACCTACTGTAACTGTACTCTTCACTGTGATCTATGCAAGTAATGTCTGGACCGAAGCGAATACAATAGTCCGTCCCTTATACCTTTTTATTACTATTGTAATAATAAAGGAAGGACGGACT